>NC_069501.1:1274898790-1275098790 GCF_027579735.1 Bombina bombina
TGCCCATCGCTGTACCTTCAACCTGCAGGTAATATTTACCATCAAATGTAAAGTAGTTGTGCTCTAGTATAAACTGGATACATTCCAAAATAAATTCCTTTTGTTCTTTAGGTATATCATTATCTCTTTCTAGAATATTTTCTATAGCCTCAAGTCCCAATTGATGGTTAATGTTGGTATAAAGTGACGTAACGTCACAAGTTGCTAAAAGATATTCTTTTTTCCATTCTATGTCACTTATGATTCTAAGGACACTGGTGGTATCCTTTAAATAGGAGTCTAATTTCACAACATATTTTTGCAAAAATTTATCAACGTATTCAGAAAGGTTCGTTGTGAGAGACCCTATCCCTGAGACTATTGGCCTACCTGGTGGATTGGTAAGGCTCTTGTGTACTTTTGGTAAAAAATAAAATACCGGTATCTTTGGGAATGAGGGCATGATGTAAGCATATTCTTTATCAGTTATAATACCTTTTTCCTTACCTTTATCTAAGATTCTTCTAAGTTTCACTTGGTATTTGTCTGTAGGATTCAGATCTAATCTTTTATATGTTTTCTTTTCACTTAACAGTCTTTCCGCCTCTAATATATATTTTTCAGTATCCATCAGTACTAAACCTCCTCCCTTATCCGCCATTTTAATTGTTATGTTAGAATCTGTTTGGAGCCCCTTCAATATTTCTCTATCCTTTCTAGTTAAATTCTTCTTCCATGTTTCTTTTGCATTTTCACTTTTTCTTAAGTCAGCTAAGATTACCTTTTCGAATGTCTCTAAATTACTCCCCCTATCATTTTTGGGGTAAAATTTGGATTTTAATTTTAAATTGGTGTGTTTATAATTATCTTCCTCATTCTTAGTAGTTTCAGCTCTTATATATCTCTCCACTGGATTTTTTAGGAAATGTCTTTTTAATGCTAGGTTACGTACAAATTTTTTAATGTTTATGTGTGTCTCGAACCTATTCATGGGCTTGGATGGAGCAAACGATAGGCCTAGTTTTAGGACCCTTTCCTCCTCTTTCTTTAACACTTTTTTACTTAAATTAAATATTCCAGTTCTATCATTTGTTACCTCTGTCTTTTTGACTCCATTCTTTCTTCTTCCTCCTCTGACTCCTCTATTTGTCTTTTTCCTAATCTTGGTCCTTTTATTTCTTTTTCTTGTCCTTTTATATTTTTTAATGATGGGCCTTCCCTTGGGGAGTTTAGTCCTAAAAAAGAGCTTTCTTCTCTAGTTAGCTGTACCTCTTTCTCATTTTCTAGTGGTAGGAATTTATTTTTAACTGGAATGGACCATTGCCTATTGTCCCCCCTGTCATCCCTTCTATCACTGGAATGTTGATAGTTATCTTGATGTTTAAATTCTCTATTATTTCTTTCTAAATGGTCTGTGGTCCTATACATATTTTCATTATGCTGGTATGTGTGTTTATTTCCATTTCTTCTATAATCAATCTTATTTCTATTTGGGTAGGTATTTTGTCTCCAATTACCTTTATAGTGGTCATTTCTATTCCAATAATTCATTCTATTATATCCATTGTTTCCTCTCTCCTAATAGGGATTATTAAAAAATCACGTAATAATAGCTTAGAACAAATTGACAATGAGATATTAGAAATTAAAGAAAAATTGGAGATTGTGAAGGAGGATCAAAGTTTTAAAGAAAAACAAAAAAGAGTGATCGAAAGGTTAGAAAATATCAAAAAGGATATTTTGGTATTAAAATATAAAAAATTTGAAAGAGACACAAATGAAGCCTCAAATGTACAAATAGAGGACACAGAAATAATTGAAACAACAAACACAAATGCACATAAAAAAGAAAATTTTGTTCAAGGACATAATGATAGAAGGTTCAATACACAAAATAGACCCTATAATCAAAGGGAGGGATGGCACGAGAACCAATATAGAAATTATGGGAATATGAACTACAATAAAGATTGGTCATATCAAAATAGAGATTTCTATCAGGATAGGGGCTTCTATCAGGAGAGAGGAAACAATGGATATAATAGAATGAATTATTGGAATAGAAATGACCACTATAAAGGTAATTGGAGACAAAATACCTACCCAAATAGAAATAAGATTGATTATAGAAGAAATGGAAATAAACACACATACCAGCATAATGAAAATATGTATAGGACCACAGACCATTTAGAAAGAAATAATAGAGAATTTAAACATCAAGATAACTATCAACATTCCAGTGATAGAAGGGATGACAGGGGGGACAATAGGCAATGGTCCATTCCAGTTAAAAATAAATTCCTACCACTAGAAAATGAGAAAGAGGTACAGCTAACTAGAGAAGAAAGCTCTTTTTTAGGACTAAACTCCCCAAGGGAAGGCCCATCATTAAAAAATATAAAAGGACAAGAAAAAGAAATAAAAGGACCAAGATTAGGAAAAAGACAAATAGAGGAGTCAGAGGAGGAAGAAGAAAGAATGGAGTCAAAAAGACAGAGGTAACAAATGATAGAACTGGAATATTTAATTTAAGTAAAAAAGTGTTAAAGAAAGAGGAGGAAAGGGTCCTAAAACTAGGCCTATCGTTTGCTCCATCCAAGCCCATGAATAGGTTCGAGACACACATAAACATTAAAAAATTTGTACGTAACCTAGCATTAAAAAGACATTTCCTAAAAAATCCAGTGGAGAGATATATAAGAGCTGAAACTACTAAGAATGAGGAAGATAATTATAAACACACCAATTTAAAATTAAAATCCAAATTTTACCCCAAAAATGATAGGGGGAGTAATTTAGAGACATTCGAAAAGGTAATCTTAGCTGACTTAAGAAAAAGTGAAAATGCAAAAGAAACATGGAAGAAGAATTTAACTAGAAAGGATAGAGAAATATTGAAGGGGCTCCAAACAGATTCTAACATAACAATTAAAATGGCGGATAAGGGAGGAGGTTTAGTACTGATGGATACTGAAAAATATATATTAGAGGCGGAAAGACTGTTAAGTGAAAAGAAAACATATAAAAGATTAGATCTGAATCCTACAGACAAATACCAAGTGAAACTTAGAAGAATCTTAGATAAAGGTAAGGAAAAAGGTATTATAACTGATAAAGAATATGCTTACATCATGCCCTCATTCCCAAAGATACCGGTATTTTATTTTTTACCAAAAGTACACAAGAGCCTTACCAATCCACCAGGTAGGCCAATAGTCTCAGGGATAGGGTCTCTCACAACGAACCTTTCTGAATACGTTGATAAATTTTTGCAAAAATATGTTGTGAAATTAGACTCCTATTTAAAGGATACCACCAGTGTCCTTAGAATCATAAGTGACATAGAATGGAAAAAAGAATATCTTTTAGCAACTTGTGACGTTACGTCACTTTATACCAACATTAACCATCAATTGGGACTTGAGGCTATAGAAAATATTCTAGAAAGAGATAATGATATACCTAAAGAACAAAAGGAATTTATTTTGGAATGTATCCAGTTTATACTAGAGCACAACTACTTTACATTTGATGGTAAATATTACCTGCAGGTTGAAGGTACAGCGATGGGCACGAGATTCGCGCCGAGCTATGCAAATTTATTCATGGGAGAGTGGGAACAAAGTTTCCTATCCCATGCAGAGCTCGGTGCGAATCTCGTGCTATTTAAAAGATATATCGATGATATCGTTATTATATGGAACGGTAGTGAAGAGTCCCTTAAGGACACTTTTGGTTTAATGAATAATAATGATAGGGGTTTGTCATTCACTTATCAAATCAGTCGAGAGAATATATCATTTTTAGATTTGGAGATAATGGCAGATAAGAACAAATTAGTTACCAAAACATATTTTAAACCCACAGATGCAAACAACTACATACATGCCACCAGCTGCCACTACTCTAAATGGAAGAGCAACATACCTGTAGGCCAAAGCCTTAGAATAAGGAAGAATTGTACGGAGCTAAAAGATTTTGAAGAACAAATTAAAACCGTGGAAAATAAATTTAAAGATAGAGGCTACAACGAGGATAATATAAAACAAGCAATAGTAAGAGCAAGGAACACGGATAGGGCCTCACTTTTGAACTATAAAGTAAAAAACCAACGAACAGAGGATTTCAACATACCTTTTGTCACAGAATATAGCGAGAATCACAACATAATTAGGAAAATTTTACGTAAACATTGGCACATAGTAAAAAATGACCCCATTTTAGGGGATAAACTACCACCCTACCCCAAAATAGTATATAAAAAAACTAGGAATTTGAAAACACTACTAGCACCGAGTGAGTTCAAAAGAAATAAAGGAGGTCCTAATATAGATAAAGATCTATGGGGGAAAGAAGTAAGGGGATTTTTCCCTTGCGTAACATGTAGATCATGTAAATATAGCTCAAAAAAGAAAATTCTTAAAGTCCCAAGGATGAATATAGATTTTGAAATAAAGGATACTATTAGGTGCAATAGTAAGGGGGTGATTTATGCGATACAATGTTCTTGTGATATGATCTATGTAGGAGAGACTACCAGAATGCTTAGGGATAGAATGAGGGAACATCTGTGGAATATTGAAAAAGGGAAACTAGAAACCCACCTCTACCAACATTTTAGAGAAGTCCACCATAATAATCTTAAAGATTTTAAATTCTGGGGTCTATGTAAAGTGAAGGGAGATTGGAGAGGGGGAGATTTTGAAAATAAACTCCTAAGAAAAGAAGCAGAAATGATTTACAATTTTAATTCACTGTACCCCCATGGACTTAATTCGGAAATAGAAATTACTCCATTTTTATGAAATAGTTAATCTTAGAAGTAATACACTAGATAGGACCATATAAGTTTTTAATTCATATTCTTAAATCATTTTTTAAAAAAAGAAGTTTGAAATGACCAGATCAGGAAGCCATGTAGTAGATTATATATAATTGGGCGATGCAATATTGATAGTGCAATAAGAGTAGTATATACAGTTCACAGTCTAATAATGTTATATTTGATAAATCTACACACATTTTATACATTCTTTAAGAGTATACTTCAATAGGAGATCTGTCATCCCATGGATAGAGATTAGTTATAGTATGGACATTACATTCGCAAGCACTGGTATAGGAAGAATTTATATGTACATGTGTATGTATGTGTATATGTGTATACGTGTATATATATATATATATATGTACAATAGAACATGTTTTTTAATATTGATTGTGTTTTTAGAATTGATTGAGTTTTAAGCATTAATTGTAAATTTAACTTTAATTGTATTATTGTATTTTAGGCTATTTTTAAAGAATTTATATATGATTTATTTTAATGAATGTGAGATGATACACTTAGTCTTTAAGAAAAATTATATAAGATTGTAGGTCTATAGCTTAATTAGTATGCATACTCTTTTAATGTTTTAGCCAAATAAGAAAGGAATAATTATAATACCATATACGTTTTTTAAAAAAACTCCAGAGAAATAAGTGTGGCATTAAATGGCGAAAAAGACCCATAAGGTTCCCACAAAATAGAACCTGGTGAAAGGAAGTTAATTATCTCCAGATTTGCACCGGATTTGAATACAGGTATTTAAGGAGCAGGTGTGAGTGTAAACAGTATCTTGAGAAAGCCCTGGTAAAAGTGGGGTGAAACGCGTAGAAATACTGAACACTTGGTGCAATCTGCACGGATTTAAACTGCACATTTGATCTATATAACAGAAGGAGGATTAAGTTCTGAGCCCGAGTGATCTCTGCGTACGGAGTACTAAGAGCAGAGTGGAAGTGTGGAAGGCTACCAGAAGAAACAATACTTGCGCAAGTATATCGGAATTCAAGACTCCACAGCTGAGGGTAACCGGTGATGTCAGACGCTAAAGCTAACAGCGTGAAGAATCCCGGTGAGTGTAAAGCTGCATCTGTTGAGACCTGCGAGCAAGAGCAGCAGGCAGAAGATTTAACCAAGGCGGTAAGAAAGCCTTTGGGGGTTGACATATTCTAGTTGAAGGTAACGTCTGTACAAACCTAGTGCAATAAACAACAATTGAACTTTTTATCCGTGTGCTGATAGCTGGTTTTTCCAGAGTTAAGACTGTGACCTGAATATCGGAAATAAATGGTTTTAAGATTAAAAGACTAAAGGATATATACATTTAAAACCACGGTCAGATAAGCCATTTTTTGCCAAACGCTCACACAGCGATATTTGGAGTTAACATTGGGACTTTCCTTATATATATATATTTTTTCTATTTTTTCTGTTTTAACATATTGCTACAACTTATACCATAAATTTGAATAGTAGCAAAGAGCATTGGATAT
The DNA here is from genome assembly GCF_027579735.1 of Bombina bombina. Classification (NCBI taxonomy): domain Eukaryota; kingdom Metazoa; phylum Chordata; class Amphibia; order Anura; family Bombinatoridae; genus Bombina; species Bombina bombina. The sequence goes on from NC_069501.1 coordinate 1,274,905,094, forward strand.
AAACCGGTTTTAGATACATTGTTTTATGAATGAGAGTATGAATGTGAAGTGTTAATTAACGATTATACTGTTTTATATAATATATTGTGTGTTAAAATAAATTATTTTATTTGAATACCTACTTCGTCAGGAAGAAATTATTTGTATAGAATTTGAACGATAGAATTTATTGTCCTATAGTTTGTAACTTGATATATCCTCACAGTATAACAAAAAAGATACACAAAATTAGAACATTCACCCACAGCTGTAAGCGCCTCTACGCCATACACATTCTCTAATTTATCTATCATACACTGTCTAGGAAGGAGACGGTAATTGTAGAAAGGCAAGGTGGGTACAGCCTAGCGCATCACACACACCATTTTTCTAAAAACATCCCTTTATCTTCCACAGTGTGAGTGCAGCAGGGCTGTAGAATGGAGATTTTCTCATATAGGGATAAACTGCTAACAGAACTCGCAAAGAAAGACTTCCAGAAACCGATGGAAGAGGTTAATAAAGTAGACATGCAGAAATTAGTAGGAGATTTAGAAAAAGCCCTAAATAGAGAGTTAAAACAAAAAATGGAGTTAATATTTTTAGAAAGATATTTGGATAAAAACATCTTACCTAGGGGCCTGAAACTAAAGAAAAAATGTTCCTTTGAATTAAGTGATATTTTACAAACAGAATGGAATGATGTCTTAAGTGAGGCTTCAAGGAAATTAATAGGGATTATTAAAAAATCACGTAATAATAGCTTAGAACAAATTGACAATGAGATATTAGAAATTAAAGAAAAATTGGAGATTGTGAAGGAGGATCAAAGTTTTAAAGAAAAACAAAAAAGAGTGATCGAAAGGTTAGAAAATATCAAAAAGGATATTTTGGTATTAAAATATAAAAAATTTTAAAGAGACACAAATGAAGCCTCAAATGTACAAATAGAGGACACAGAAATAATTGAAACAACAAACACAAATGAACATAAAAAAGAAAATTTTGTTCAAGGACATAATGATAGAAGGTTCAATACACAAAATAGACCCTATAATCAAAGGGAGGGATGGCACGAGAACCAATATAGAAATTATGGGAATATGAACTACAATAAAGATTGGTCATATCAAAATAGAGATTTCTATCAGGATAGGGGCTTCTATCAGGAGAGAGGAAACAATGGATATAATAGAATGAATTATTGGAATAGAAATGACCACTATAAAGGTAATTGGAGACAAAATACCTACCCAAATAGAAATAAGATTGATTATAGAAGAAATGGAAATAAACACACATACCAGCATAATGAAAATATGTATAGGACCACAGACCATTTAGAAAGAAATAATAGAGAATTTAAACATCAAGATAACTATCAACATTCCAGTGATAGAAGGGATGACAGGGGGGACAATAGGCAATGGTCCATTCCAGTTAAAAATAAATTCCTACCACTAGAAAATGAGAAAGAGGTACAGCTAACTAGAGAAGAAAGCTCTTTTTTAGGACTAAACTCCCCAAGGGAAGGCCCATCATTAAAAAATATAAAAGGACAAGAAAAAGAAATAAAAGGACCAAGATTAGGAAAAAGACAAATAGAGGAGTCAGAGGAGGAAGAAGAAAGAATGGAGTCAAAAAGACAGAGGTAACAAATGATAGAACTGGAATATTTAATTTAAGTAAAAAAGTGTTAAAGAAAGAGGAGGAAAGGGTCCTAAAAATAGGCCTATCGTTTGCTCCATCCAAGCCCATGAATAGGTTCGAGACACACATAAACATTAAAAAATTTGTACGTAACCTAGCATTAAAAAGACATTTCCTAAAAAATCCAGTGGAGAGATATATAAGAGCTGAAACTACTAAGAATGAGGAAGATAATTATAAACACACCAATTTAAAATTAAAATCCAAATTTTACCCCAAAAATGATAGGGGGAGTAATTTAGAGACATTCGAAAAGGTAATCTTAGCTGACTTAAGAAAAAGTGAAAATGCAAAAGAAACATGGAAGAAGAATTTAACTAGAAAGGATAGAGAAATATTGAAGGGGCTCCAAACAGATTCTAACATAACAATTAAAATGGCGGATAAGGGAGGAGGTTTAGTACTGATGGATACTGAAAAATATATATTAGAGGCGGAAAGACTGTTAAGTGAAAAGAAAACATATAAAAGATTAGATCTGAATCCTACAGACAAATACCAAGTGAAACTTAGAAGAATCTTAGATAAAGGTAAGGAAAAAGGTATTATAACTGATAAAGAATATGCTTACATCATGCCCTCATTCCCAAAGATACCGGTATTTTATTTTTTACCAAAAGTACACAAGAGCCTTACCAATCCACCAGGTAGGCCAATAGTCTCAGGGATAGGGTCTCTCACAACGAACCTTTCTGAATACGTTGATAAATTTTTGCAAAAATATGTTGTGAAATTAGACTCCTATTTAAAGGATACCACCAGTGTCCTTAGAATCATAAGTGACATAGAATGGAAAAAAGAATATCTTTTAGCAACTTGTGACGTTACGTCACTTTATACCAACATTAACCATCAATTGGGACTTGAGGCTATAGAAAATATTCTAGAAAGAGATAATGATATACCTAAAGAACAAAAGGAATTTATTTTGGAATGTATCCAGTTTATACTAGAGCACAACTACTTTACATTTGATGGTAAATATTACCTGCAGGTTGAAGGTACAGCGATGGGCACGAGATTCGCGCCGAGCTATGCAAATTTATTCATGGGAGAGTGGGAACAAAGTTTCCTATCCCATGCAGAGCTCGGTGCGAATCTCGTGCTATTTAAAAGATATATCGATGATATCGTTATTATATGGAACGGTAGTGAAGAGTCCCTTAAGGACACTTTTGGTTTAATGAATAATAATGATAGGGGTTTGTCATTCACTTATCAAATCAGTCGAGAGAATATATCATTTTTAGATTTGGAGATAATGGCAGATAAGAACAAATTAGTTACCAAAACATATTTTAAACCCACAGATGCAAACAACTACATACATGCCACCAGCTGCCACTACTCTAAATGGAAGAGCAACATACCTGTAGGCCAAAGCCTTAGAATAAGGAAGAATTGTACGGAGCTAAAAGATTTTGAAGAACAAATTAAAACCGTGGAAAATAAATTTAAAGATAGAGGCTACAACGAGGATAATATAAAACAAGCAATAGTAAGAGCAAGGAACACGGATAGGGCCTCACTTTTGAACTATAAAGTAAAAAACCAACGAACAGAGGATTTCAACATACCTTTTGTCACAGAATATAGCGAGAATCACAACATAATTAGGAAAATTTTACGTAAACATTGGCACATAGTAAAAAATGACCCCATTTTAGGGGATAAACTACCACCCTACCCCAAAATAGTATATAAAAAAACTAGGAATTTGAAAACACTACTAGCACCGAGTGAGTTCAAAAGAAATAAAGGAGGTCCTAATATAGATAAAGATCTATGGGGGAAAGAAGTAAGGGGATTTTTCCCTTGCGTAACATGTAGATCATGTAAATATAGCTCAAAAAAGAAAATTCTTAAAGTCCCAAGGATGAATATAGATTTTGAAATAAAGGATACTATTAGGTGCAATAGTAAGGGGGTGATTTATGCGATACAATGTTCTTGTGATATGATCTATGTAGGAGAGACTACCAGAATGCTTAGGGATAGAATGAGGGAACATCTGTGGAATATTGAAAAAGGGAAACTAGAAACCCACCTCTACCAACATTTTAGAGAAGTCCACCATAATAATCTTAAAGATTTTAAATTCTGGGGTCTATGTAAAGTGAAGGGAGATTGGAGAGGGGGAGATTTTGAAAATAAACTCCTAAGAAAAGAAGCAGAAATGATTTACAATTTTAATTCACTGTACCCCCATGGACTTAATTCGGAAATAGAAATTACTCCATTTTTATGAAATAGTTAATCTTAGAAGTAATACACTAGATAGGACCATATAAGTTTTTAATTCATATTCTTAAATCATTTTTTAAAAAAAGAAGTTTGAAATGACCAGATCAGGAAGCCATGTAGTAGATTATATATAATTGGGCGATGCAATATTGATAGTGCAATAAGAGTAGTATATACAGTTCACAGTCTAATAATGTTATATTTGATAAATCTACACACATTTTATACATTCTTTAAGAGTATACTTCAATAGGAGATCTGTCATCCCATGGATAGAGATTAGTTATAGTATGGACATTACATTCGCAAGCACTGGTATAGGAAGAATTTATATGTACATGTGTATGTATGTGTATATGTGTATACGTGTATATATATATATATATATGTACAATAGAACATGTTTTTTAATATTGATTGTGTTTTTAGAATTGATTGAGTTTTAAGCATTAATTGTAAATTTAACTTTAATTGTATTATTGTATTTTAGGCTATTTTTAAAGAATTTATATATGATTTATTTTAATGAATGTGAGATGATACACTTAGTCTTTAAGAAAAATTATATAAGATTGTAGGTCTATAGCTTAATTAGTATGCATACTCTTTTAATGTTTTAGCCAAATAAGAAAGGAATAATTATAATACCATATACGTTTTTTAAAAAAACTCCAGAGAAATAAGTGTGGCATTAAATGGCGAAAAAGACCCATAAGGTTCCCACAAAATAGAACCTGGTGAAAGGAAGTTAATTATCTCCAGATTTGCACCGGATTTGAATACAGGTATTTAAGGAGCAGGTGTGAGTGTAAACAGTATCTTGAGAAAGCCCTGGTAAAAGTGGGGTGAAACGCGTAGAAATACTGAACACTTGGTGCAATCTGCACGGATTTAAACTGCACATTTGATCTATATAACAGAAGGAGGATTAAGTTCTGAGCCCGAGTGATCTCTGCGTACGGAGTACTAAGAGCAGAGTGGAAGTGTGGAAGGCTACCAGAAGAAACAATACTTGCGCAAGTATATCGGAATTCAAGACTCCACAGCTGAGGGTAACCGGTGACGTCAGACGCTAAAGCTAACAGCGTGAAGAATCCCGGTGAGTGTAAAGCTGCATCTGTTGAGACCTGCGAGCAAGAGCAGCAGGCAGAAGATTTAACCAAGGCGGTAAGAAAGCCTTTGGGGGTTGACATATTCTAGTTGAAGGTAACGTCTGTACAAACCTAGTGCAATAAACAACAATTGAACTTTTTATCCGTGTGCTGATAGCTGGTTTTTCCAGAGTTAAGACTGTGACCTGAATATCGGAAATAAATGGTTTTAAGATTAAAAGACTAAAGGATATATACATTTAAAACCACGGTCAGATAAGCCATTTTTTGCCAAACGCTCACACAGCGATATTTGGAGTTAACATTGGGACTTTCCTTATATATATATATTTTTTCTATTTTTTCTGTTTTAACATATTGCTACAACTTATACCATAAATTTGAATAGTAGCAAAGAGCATTGGATATAAACCGGTTTTAGATACATTGTTTTATGAATGAGAGTATGAATGTGAAGTGTTAATTAACGATTATACTGTTTTATATAATATATTGTGTGTTAAAATAAATTATTTTATTTGAATACCTACTTCGTCAGGAAGAAATTATTTGTATAGAATTTGAACGATAGAATTTATTGTCCTATAGTTTGTAACTTGATATATCCTCACAGTATAACAAAAAAGATACACAAAATTAGAACATTCACCCACAGCTGTAAGCGCCTCTACGCCATACACATTCTCTAATATTTCTGTTAACAGTATTGCAAAAAATTGTCAATCATCACTGTTTAGACTCTCAGTAATCAGTCTCCTAGTTTCCTTGAATTGCATCTACCTCCTGCCTGCCATCCTTTTGTGCCAGGCCGTCTTGCCAACTATTTACACCAATCCTAATTTTTTGTCACAGTATAGTTACTAATTACAATTAAAAAAATCTTTATTGTTGATGATCTTAACCCTCAGTTTGCTCGTGCCTTTGAATTGCACTTTTCTACAGCCTTCCAAGCCTGTGTGCCAGGCCTACTTAAAAAATATTTACACCAATCATATTTGTTGTGACAGTATTCTAATAATTAAAAATTAATATTTTTGGTAATAGTTGCTGTGATTTGAATCCTCAGTTTGCTGGTGCCATTGAATAGCACTTTCCTCCAGCCTTGCAGCCTGCTGTGAGCCAGGCCCACCTAGCCAATTGTTGTCAGCAATCATATTTCTGTTAATAGTATTGCAAAAATTGTCAATCATCACTGTTTAGACTGTCAGTAATCAGTCTCCTAGTATCCTTGAATTGCATCTACCTCCTGCCTGCCATCCTTTTGTGCCAGGCCGTCTTGCCAACTATTTACACCAATCCGAATTTTTTGTCACAGTATAGTTACTAATTACAATTAAAAAAATCTTTATTGTTGATGATCTTAACCCTCAGTTTGCTCGTGCCTTTGAATTGCACTGTTCTACAGCCTTCCAAGCCTGTGTGCCAGGCCTACTTAAAAAATATTTACACCAATCATATTTGTTGTGACAGTATTCTAATAATTAAAAATTAAAATTTTTGGTAATAGTTGCTGTGATTTGAATCCTCAGTTTGCTGGTGCCATTGAATAGCACTTTCCTCCTGCCTTGCAGCCTGCTGTGAGCCAGGCCCACCTAGCCAATTGTTGTCAGCAATCATATTTCTGTTAACAGTATTGCAAAAAATTGTCAATCATCACTGTTTAGACTGTCAGTAATCAGTCTCCTAGTTTCCTTGAATTGCATCTACCTCCTGCCTGCCATCCTTTTGTGCCAGGCCGTCTTGCCAACTATTTACACCAATCCGAATTTTTTGTCACAGTATAGTTACTAATTACAATTAAAAAAATCTTTATTGTTGATGATCTTAACCCTCAGTTTGCTCGTGCCTTTGAATTGCACTTTTCTACAGCCTTCCAAGCCTCTGTGGCCAGGCCTACTTAAAAAATATTTACACCAATCATATTTGTTGTGACAGTATTCTAATAATTAAAAATTAATTTTTTTGGTAATAGTTGCTGTGATTTGAATCCTCAGTTTGCTGGTGCCATTCAATAGCACTTTCCTCCTGCCTTGCAGCCTGCTGTGAGCCAGGCCCACCTAGCCAATTGTTGTCAGCAATCATATTTCTGTTAACAGTATTGCAAAAATTGTCAATCATCACTGTTTAGACTGTCAGTAATCAGTCTCCTAGTTTCCTTGAATTGCATCTACCTCCTGCCTGCCATCCTTTTGTGCCAGGCCATCTTGCCAACTATTTACACCAATCCTAATTTTTTGTCACAGTATAGTTACTAATTACAATTAAAAAAATCTTTATTGTTGATGATCTTAACCCTCAGTTTGCTCGTGCCTTTGAATTGCACTTTTCTACAGCCTTCCAAGCCTGTGTGCCAGGCCTACTTAAAAAATATTTACACCAATCATATTTGTTGTGACAGTATTCTAATAATTAAAAATTAATATTTTTGGTAATAGTTGCTGTGATTTGAATCCTCAGTTTGCTGGTGCCATTGAATAGCACTTTCCTCCTGCCTTGCAGCCTGCTGTGAGCCAGGCCCACCTAGCCAATTGTTGTCAGCAATCATATTTCTGTTAATAGTGTTGCAAAAATTGTCAATTATCACTGTTTAGACTGTCAGTAATCAGTCTCCTAGTGTCCTTGAATTGCATCTACCTCCTGCCTGCCATCCTTTTGTGCCAGGCCGTCTTGCCAACTATTTACACCAATCCGAATTTTTTGTCACAGTATAGTTACTAATTACAATTAAAAAAATCTTTATTGTTGATGATCTTAACCCTCAGTTTGCTCGTGCCTTTGAATTGCACTTTTCTACAGCCTTCCAAGCCTGTGTGCCAGGCCTACTTAAAAAATATTTACACCAATCATATTTGTTGTGACAGTATTCTAATAATTAAAAATTTTAATTTTTGGTAATAGTTGCTGTGATTTGAATCCTCAGTTTGCTGGTGCCATTGAATAGAACTTTCCTCCTGCCTTGCAGCCTGCTGTGAGCCAGGCCCACCTAGCCAATTGTTGTCAGCAATCATATTTCTGTTAACAGTATTGCAAAAATTGTCAATCATCACTGTTTAGACTGTCAGTAATCAGTCTCCTAGTTTCCTTGAATTGCATCTACCTCCTGCCTGCCATCCTTTTGTGCCAGGCCGTCTTGCCAACTATTTACACCAATCCTAATTTTTGGTCACAGTATAGTTACTAATTACAATTAAAAAAATCTTTATTGTTGATGATCTTAACCCTCAGTTTGCTCGTGCCTTTGAATTGCACTTTTCTACAGCCTTCCAAGCCTGTGTGCCAGGCCTACTTAAAAATATTTACACCAATCATATTTGTTGTGACAGTATTCTAATAATTAAAAATTAAAATGTTTGGTAATAGTTGCTGTGATTTGAATCCTCAGTTTGCTGGTGCCATTGAATAGCACTTTCCTCCTGCCTTGCAGCCTGCTGTGAGCCAGGCCCACCTAGCCAATTGTTGTCAGCAATCATATTTCTTTTAAAAGTATTGCAAAAATTGTCAATCATCACTGTTTTGACTGTCATTAATCAGTCTCCTAGTGTCCTTGAATTGCATCTACCTCCTGCCTGCCATCCTTTTGTGCCAGGCCGTCTTGCCAACTATTTACACCAATCCTAATTGTTGTCACAGTATAGTTACTAATTAAAATTAAAAAAATCTTGATTGTTGATCTTAATCCTCATTTTGCTTGTGCCATTGAATTGCACTTTTCTACTGCATGCCAGCCTGTGTGCCAGGCCCAACTATCCAATTAGTGCTAGCAATCATATTTCTTTTAACAGTATTGCAAAATTTGTCAATCAACACTGTTTTGACTGTCAATCTGCAGTCTACTAGTGCCCTTGAATTGCATTTTCCTCCTGCCTGCCTGCCTGTGTGCAAGTCCCAACTAGCCAATTAGTGCCACCACTCATATTTATTGTAACAGGATTGGAATTTTTGTTAATCATAACTGTTTTGACTGTGATTCTTCAGTCTCCTAGTGCCATTGAATTGCAGTTTCCTTTCTCTCAGCGTGTGTGCCAGACAGGCTCATTTGCCAAATAGTGCCAAACAATCATATTTGTTGCCACAGTACTAGTAATATTTAAAAAAATTAACAATTTGTGATTTTTAAAACATCTGTCTTTTTTGTTGTTGTCAGTCTCACAGCGTATACTGTGCCCACTTTCACAGTGCCACCACTCAATTGGTGTAATAGTATTGTTAGTGTCCATTTAAAAAAAAAAATGACAGGCAGAGGCAGGCCACCCTGCAGGTTCCGTGGTCGTGGTCGTGGTGCTGTGATTCCTTTAGACCCTACAAATATGCACATTGTTCAGACGCCGGGTGCCAGGGGGGATGCAAAAACTTCTGAGGAGGACCTAGTTGAATGGCTAACACAGGAAACCCATTCTTCTTCAGCTTCCGCTGCTAGTCCTCCTAACCTTGACGCACCATCTAGGTCCAGCTGTGCTTTGGGCAGGTCTCAAGTGACCAGTGCCACTCCGCCGCCTGTCGCCACCACCAACACTAGCACCACAGCCGCTTCACTTGATCTGTCACAGGAGTTATTGACACATCATTTTGAAGAAATGAGTGATGCACAACCATCATTGACAGAGGATGTAGATAATAGTGATCAGTCTCAGTCAGGCAGCATTACCGACATGGAGGTACGGTGTGATGATGATGATGTTGTACCCGCTGCTGCTTCCTTTCTTGATGTTTCAGATACAAGTGAAGCGGTTGATGATGATGTGTCGGTGGATGTCACGTGGGTGCCTTCTAGAAGAGAAGAATAAGAGGGGGAAAGTTCAGATGGGGAGACAGAGAGGAGGAGGAGGAGACGATTTGGAAGCACGGGGAGGTCGTCTCAAGGAGCTAGTGGCACAGTCAGACAGCATGCATCGTCACCAGGGGTCAGCCAGACAGCCCGCCGACGCCCATCAACGCATGCTGTTGCCACCACCAGAATGCCTTCCTCGCAGAGCTCAGCAGTGTGGCATTTTTTTTGTGTGTCTGCCTCTGACAACATCGATGCCATTTGCAACCTGTGCCAAAAGAAACTGAGTCGTGGGAAGTCCAACAGCCACCTAGGTACAACTGCTTTGCGAAGGCACATGGTCTCCCATCACAAAGGCCGATGGGAAGAACACATGAGTAGAAGCAGCACACAAAGTGAAAGCCGCCCTCCTCCTCCTGCTCCAGCATCTTCAGCCACGTCAACCAGTGCTGTCCTCCTTGCCCCCTCTCAACCATCCTCCACTCAGTCTCTCTTACGTAGCAGTTCCTGGTCATCTGCCCACAGTCAGGTGTCTGTCAAGGACATGTTTGAGCGTAAGAAGCCAATTTCTCAAAGTCACCCCCTTGCCCGGCGTCTGACAGCTGGCTTGTCTGAACTCTTAGCCCGCCAGCTTTTACCATACAAGCTGGTGGAGTCTGATGCTTTCAAAAAATTTGTATCTATTGGGACACCGCAGTGGAAGGTACCTGGCAGAAATTTCTTTTCACAAAAGGCAATCCCAAACCTGTACTCTGTTGTGAGAAAGGAAGTTATGGCATGTCTGGCACACAGCGTTGGGGCAAGGGTCCATATGACCATGGATAGCTGGTCTGCAAAGCATGGTCAGGGCAGGTATATCACCTACACTGCTCATTGGGTAAACCTGCTGACTTCTGACAAGCATGGAATGCGTGGCTCTGCAGAAGAGTTGGTGACACCGCCACGACTTGCAGGCAGGCCTGCTGCTACCTCCTCTACTCCTCCTACTCCATCCTCTTCCATAACCTCTTCCTCGGCTGAGTCCTCTTCAACTTCTGCGTCTTGCTCCACATCTATGGCACCCCCCCAGCTCCCCAGGTACTATGCTACATCCCGGGTACGGCAGTGTCACACCGTCTTGGGGTTGACTTGCCTGAAAGCGGAGAGTCACACCGCACCAGCACTCCTGACCGCCCTGAACGCACAGGTGGATCAGTGGCTGACTCCGCACCACCTGGAGATTGGCAAGGTTGTTTCTGACAATGGAAGTAATTTGGTGGCGGCATTGAAATTCGGCAAGTTGACACATGTGCCGTGCATGGCACATGTGTGTAATCTGATTGTACAACGATTTGTCCATAAGTACCCAGGCTTACAGGACGTCCTGAAGCAGGCCAGGAAGGTGTGTGGCCATTTCAGGCGTTTCTACACGGCCATGGCGCACTTGTCTGATATCCAGCGTCGAAACAACCTGCCAGTGAGGCGCTTGATTTGCGACAGCCCGACACGGTGGAATTCAACACTCCTAATGTTTGACCGCCTGCTCCAACAAGAAAAAGCTGTTAATGAGTATTTGTATGACCGGGGTGCTAGGACAGCCTCTGGGGAGCTGGGGATATTTTTGCCAAATTACTGGACGCTCATGCGCAATGCCTGTAGGATCATGCGTCCTTTTGAGGAGGTGACAAACCTTGTCAGTCGCACCGAAGGCACCATCAGCGACATCATACCATTTGTTTTCTTCCTGGAGCGTGCCCTGCGAAGAGTGCTGGATCAGGCAGTAGATGAGCGTGAAGAGGAAGCGGGAGAGTTGTGGTGTCCATCACCCCCGCAAACAGCCGAATCAGCATTGCTTGCTGGACCTGCGTCAACGCAGGAAGAGGATTGTGAGGAAGAGGAGTCAGAGGAGGAATGTGGCTTTAGGGAGGATGAGGAGGAGGAAGATCGAGCACAACAGTCATCCCAGGGTGCTCGTTGTTGTCACCTCTCTGGTACCCGTGGTGTTGTACGTGGCTGGGGGGAAGAAGATACCATCAGTGAGATCAGTGAGGAGGAGGAACGCGACATGATTAGCTCAGCATCCAACCTTGATCAAATGGGTTCTTTCATGCTGTCGTGCCTGTTGACGGACCCCAGACTTGCTCCCATCTTATGGAACTCCCTGCCTCGCTCCACAAGACTCTCCCCTAGTTTTGAAAGCTTCAAGTGCTCCCTAAAGACTCTACTGTTCAGGGATGCTGTGAGTGCTCAAGGACCAACGAAAAAAGATATTGAATCCTGCAAAAAAGGTTCAATGATAGCAAGCGTCAAACTAAATCCAAAATTGCCAAAGAAAATCAATATGCACGTGGTACTGGAGGCGGACAGCCTTATGACGCAGATTTGACTGACTTCGAAAGAAAAGTTCTACAGAGGCTTGGCACGGAGGTCATTGAGGGCATAACTGATGACTGTGATAGCGATATTCAAGGTAATTATAAATTAATGTCCAAATTAATATTTATATTGTTTAATTGTCTGCACCAAAAATGTGTCTCTTACGTTAATGTTTAACATTATTAACCGTTTTTTAATCTGCTATTTACTCGTATTATCCATTTTTCTTCCTTCTCTTTCAATCTTTATTTAAAAAGCAGTAATACAATCTTAGCAGTCAGCAAATTTTAGGTTCATCACCATGGTTAGCGTTTGCTTATTGGAGGTCGACATTTAACCACCAATAAGCAAGCATAACCCAGGTTATGAACAAAAATTGGGCATGCTCATATGCATACTATTTATGCTTTTTAAAGAAACATAGCAAGAGAATGAATAAAAATATATAATACGAGTAAATTCAAAATTTGATTAAAATTGCATGCCCTATCTGAATGATGAAAAAAAAAATGTTGATTAGTGTCCCTTTAATCACACAGAGTTACAGCTATATGGAAAAAAATATGATTCCTCACTCATATATGCAATAGTATTATAAAAAATAATAAAATTAAATTGGATTATGTAATTTGATTACTTCTCTGTTTATCTATTTCTTTAGAGGGACACTGAACCAAAAATTCTGCTTTCATGAGTCATATAGAGAGCATGAAAATGTAATCAACTTTGTAATATACTCCTATTAAAAAAAATTCTTCTTCTCTTGCTTTATTTATTTGAAGGCATCTAAGCTATTTTTTTGGTTCTGGACCATGGAAAGCACTTGTTTATGGGTGGGTGAATTTATACACCCATCAGCAAGAACAAAAATGGCATGGCATCTAAACTTTAATTCTTGCATTTCAAATAAACATACTAAGAGAATGAAGTAAATTTAATAATAGGAGTAAATTAGAAATTTGCTTAACATTGCACAAAATCACAAAATTGGTTTCAGTGTCCTTTAAATGTTTATCAAGGCAAACTTAGGAGCACCATAGAACATACGTTATATCAGTTGATTGGTGTATAAATTTCAATTTATATTGTCACTGGCTCACCCATGATTTCAATTTTAATCCATTATGGACCATTTTTGCTTCTTTTATAAATGATACCTAGCTAATTATTGAAATTAAATAATAGAATATAAATAGATAATGGATTTATTATGAATATGAGATAGCAATCTTGAGTTACACAAATTGGGTTTTATGAATTTATCTCTTTTAAATTTTAAAATTTTTATGGTGTTATAATGCAGCATACTTACACATCCATTGGGTGTTTTCATGTGCCTCAATAATCTACATGACTCAATAGATATACATTCTGGACAGATATGTAATATGTTAGTTAATGTGTTAATTGAAATCTTTATTTACTATTTCATAGGTGGTTCTGTTTGAGCATCGACTTCTGCATCTGTCAATACCCCATCTACCTGTATAGGACAGCTACCACGTCCATCGACATCACATCAAATAGAAAATGTGAATATTAGACAACAGCCACAACATGGGCAATATATACGCTCCATAACAAATACAAGCCACAGCCTATTGTCTGCTGATACTATTCCAGATGTAAGGAGCAGTACACCAGATACAGCGGTTGGAAGAAGCTCTGGTATGTATTTTTAATCTACTTATATATACACCTTCAAATATTTAAATATAAATTAAATATTAATCTTTAATATATATTTTTTATTTTTACAGCGGATGTTGGATGTCTATTCCGGGCTATGGTGACAGATTCTGCACCACTTTTTGATGGTAAGTTACTTTTGGAAAGTAAATATAGGATGATAAGAAAAATTATTTTGGTATAAAGTAACCAACCATTTTTAAACTTGTTGTAATGTCTATAGTTTGATAGTCACACTGTGAGACTGTGAGATGGATAGACTAACATTAAACACCCCTGTACTTAATATAGTTTACACTTTATTCTGTTTTATGTTACATACATCCAATATTATTGTATGTATTGTGATTTTATATTAAAACAGTTTAACCATGCAAAATCACAATTATTTATTAAGAAGGCCTTTAATCTTATTGTTTAAAGCCAACATGACTGTATACATTTCTTTTGTATAGTAACCCCTCTAACCATTACTGTAGGAACAAATCGTAATCTGATGTAACATAATGTTGGATATTCTTCTTTTAATTTCTTTATTTCTAAATTTCTAATTATATATATATTTTTTTAATTTAATTTAAGTTATCGTTGAGGAGGATGATTCTTCTAGAGATGTCATTCTGAATCTTGTTCCAGTTAGAGCACATAGTCCAGAGGTTACATCTCCAGACTGTGGAAGCTTAACTCCTGACCTCTCACAGATGGCACAAGATCAGGATTTTGATATTCATGAGCCTGTAAGAAACCCCTCTAATGATGATGAGAATCCAAATTCACCACATGATGTTGTTCAAGAGCCGGCAATTGAAGCTTTTGAACCTGCACCTGCTGAACCTATACTGCAAGAGTAGACACCTTTGGAAGATGCTGCTCTAAATGAAATGCTAAATATTGCCATAGGATATAGAGCAGACAGTAGAAAGGTTCAGGATATTTTGTCTGGACATTTAGAAAGATTTGACAACTACAACCAGCAACGATTGGAACTGGACCATGAAATCTTTCAGTGGCAAAGAGAAATGGACAGGGAAAGGAACCAATAAATAACCAGGTCCTTGGCAATAGCCGAAAATAACATGCAGATGGCTCAACCTACTATGCAGTCTATGTTAGATATAATTAGAGATAGACATCAGAACCAAGAGTCGCCAGATCCTAAAAGACAAAGGTTCCATTAGTGCAGTTATTTGAATCGTTTAAGTTATTATTATTGTTTTTTGTTGATCCAAAATATATTATTATTGTTATTTGTACATATGTTTATTAAAGTTTCTTCTTTTTTTATTTAATTTTTTTTTTTTTCTTTTCAAAATTAAATTGAAATCATATAAAGGTTTTAAAATAATGTGACACACAGACAAATAATAAAAAAAAAATATGAGGGTCCTCCCGGCCACTACAGTCATTTTTTGGTTGAAATTTACCTTTTTAACATAAAAAATGACAATTGTAATGTCATCAAAGTGCAAATTAAATATCTATTTTTATTGCACAAAAAATTCTTAGAATATATATATATATATATATATATATATATATATATATATATATATATATATATTCATAAACACTATCAATACTGTAAATATTACAATATTAAAATTCAATAATTGCTTATATATTTTCCATAACATAAGTTTTGTAGAGATTTTGAACCTGGGTATTTAAATTCTTTATAGAATCCATTATTTGTTTAATTTCTTCACAAACAGAGGATTGCACTTGTGATACAACTTGTACCCCGGAATCTATATAAGAAAACTAAATTTATAAAAAAATTAAGGATTGTCACACAATTTTTCTAAAAAAGGGTGTTAAAAAGCAGTTATCAATAATTTATTACCATTTAGATTAGAGGAGGTATTTTCCATAGCTGGACTTGTCTGTGTAGATTTAGAAACCTTAGATATTTCCAAGTCATTATCAGTATCAGAAATATTTGTTGAGTTTTTCTCACTACTTGCATCTGTAATATATATTTATAATTCGATGGATATATAGTTTTATAGATTGTATTATAATATTTAATAATAGAGTAAATTTACAAATAACAAACATTTACCTAGTTGCATTGTAATATTCTTCTGAACCTTTTTTTCTTCATTTTCAACACTCTTTTATTGGTTTCTGTTAATACCAAAAAAACCTAATCATTATTATGTTAATCAGTTCTGTAACTATAGATATTTAATTCTTGGTTCCTTTTTTACCTTAAGGTGTATGTACGATTGTTAGGTGCCTGACACCTTCTTTCTGTGGGGACAATTCTCTGTCAAGCAAAGACAGTGGCAAGGGTGGGGATATAGCCTCACTTCTAGGTGTCAAATTTACAATAGTCCTTACATAACGTGGAGGAGGAGCACCACAAATATTTTCTTTCTTCTTATCTGAAATAGTGAATACAGATACACAAAACAAGATTACAAAAACTATTTTTGATATTTTAGTTTTCATTTTTAAAATGTACCTGTAATTTTACATGTCCAATTGATAAAGTTCAAGAATAAATATTGTATTATTTAAATAGAATATATATAGAGAGAAAAGTATCAAATCATATAATAATGATCTGAAAAAGCAAGGGATTGAAACAAGCACACAGAGAATCCTTTACAAAAAGCAAATTTATTGTTCCCCATCACATTCAGTGAGTTACTATTTTTAGCCGAGTCAAGCAATATAAAGTGAACAAAGTGAAAACTGAACAATCATTAGGTAAAAGCAAAAATTGGATATTAGCTGCATAAACAAACGTATGCTGCTGTAAACCTATTAACATGTAGCACAAAAACCATTCACATTAAATATGTATAAGAAAATAGATTATGTGTATACCAATAGAAACACTGATACAATGTATAGCATAAACAAATCGATAGTAATTGACTTAATATTGTACCAATGGCTTGTTACTATGTGTACATATTAGTTGAGACAGTTCCACTGAATCACTAGCAAAAGTTCCCAAATACTTGATTGTGAGTGGTCCCAAGATAGACCTGATGATATAAGGATAAAACCAGTTCTTGCTATTAACTCAATCCAACCTGTGGCTGTGCGTGAGAATATCAAATTATAAGAAGCAAGATACACTTAGCTTTGGCGTTCTGTGATTATATTTTTCAAACAACTGCTCGTGTTTCGCCTACAAAAAGGCGTCTGACGTCACTGAGAGAAGAGTGGTTATGCCGCCATAGATTTCCAATCGGCTCCAAGTATAAGAAATACTTTCCACACGTAGTGAAGAGATCACCTGTACCGGCATCTAGCCGCACATAGAAAGAACCAGGCTTCCCCAAACTGACCAACGTAAAGAGAGGCTCTTACCAAGATTTACCAAACACGCCTCCACAATTTTCTCCACTCAGCAGGCGATAAAGTAGCGATAGAACAGGACCGCCATATGTGATGCACATATATATCTCAGCATACGTTCCACAGAGCGATACAGCTCTCACTTCCATGGCAATCACTTAGCAGAGATTCAAACATAGCACAATCCCTCTTGCATCAGGCTTACGTGCTCCAAGGGATTTCACACCCGCTTTTATCAGCACTCAACAGGTTAGCAGTAGGTTAGGCAGATATCCGTTTAAAAGTTAGGACTGCATTTACGCTAAAGTTCATTGCTTAAACCATAGAAAGTTCATGTAGATAGGAGTTAAGTCGACATACTCCTGATATTGCACAAAAAGTGCAACAAACACAACATTACCAACGACCGTTTCACCCCCACAGCGAGTGTGTGTCACAGGGCTTCATCAGGGCTTAATTAAGTCCTCACTGGACTTCCTCTTATAAAGGCTCACCTGAAGTTCCCCAGGTGTATCTCCCACATGCTGAAGGTTTAATTTCTTAAAGCTATACTCACATGTTAACCCTGTACCTAAAGATAGTCAGTACAAATACTGACAAGACATGAAAAGAGCATTTAACATTGGTCTTGCTTGATTCCTTGGCATTCCAAAGCTCTTAACATATCTAAACTTAGCACACTTTATGTTATGGAACATACTCCATTTACTGATATATACTCGATTCTCAATTATAGGAAACTAGCATACTCCAGTTTTTCATTAAGACCTACTGGGTATCTAGTACCTAACCTGTATATCCATTGTGTTTCTTTTTGCAATAGCACTTTCTCATTATTGCCACCTCTACCATTTGTATTACCTTTATCTATTATGATAAAATTCAGAGAATCCACGCACCCATTGTGGAAAGTACAGAAGTGTCTTGCCACATTGGTATCTTTTGAATGAAGGATATCATCCCGATGCTCCTGTACCCGGTCCTTTACTAACCTTTTGGTTTTACCAACGTAAAATACCGGGCACGAGTAGCAAAGGAGATATATTACCCCCTCAGATTGGCAATTGAAGAAAAAATTAACATCAAAGGTTTTACCTTCTTGGGTGGAAAATTGCTTAGTGCTATCCATGTGGGCACAATAAACACAGTACCCACAAGGGTAACTACCTTTAATACCTCTATCCTTTGTAAGCCAATAAGAGTTAGAGGGACCTCTTGAAAATTGGCTTTTCACTAGCATATCTCTCAGACTTTGTGCTTTTCTGGCCGCCATTAGTGGTCTTTCACCAACAATGTCTCTGACCTTGTCATCCAAAGTCAGTATATGCCAGTTTTCATTCATTACTGATCCAATTTTCTGCCATTGATTATTAAACTTCGTAATAAATCTAATTTGACCCTTATCTGAGTTCACCTTCTTACTATACAAAAGGGCATCTCTTGGGGTCTTTCGTGCCTTCCAGAGTGCCTTTTTTAAGCATTTATTTGAATATCCCCTTTGGAGAAACCTCTTTTTCATCATGGCTGCATGTATATCAAACTTGGATAGGGAAGAACAGTTTCTCCTCAAACGGAGAAACTGTCCATATGGAATCCCTTTAATCAGATGAGAGGGATGGCCACTTCCTGCATGCAAAATATTATTTGTAGCATTCTTTTTCCTGAAATTTTCTGTGACTATTTTGAGCCCTTCCTTTTTAATAGTGATATCTAGGAAATTCAGTTCCTTTGTATTTGTTTCTGATGTGAGGATGATGTTCCTGTCATTGTGATTAAGGAACCGGATGAACTCATCAAATTCTTCTTTGGTTCCGTCCCACAAGACAAGAACATCATCCACATATCTGACCCACATTAATATTTTGTCATTGAACGCGTCACTATAATGTTCAAAGATATCTGTTTCCCAAGCCCCCAAATGGAGGCAGGCGTACGTGGGGGCACATACTGCCCCCATTGCTGTCCCTCGTATCTGTTTATAAATTTGTACGTCAAATGTAAATACATTGTTATGAAGGACAAATTCAAGTAAAAAGATAACAAAATTTGAAGGCTCTGAAAAAAGGGGACCTTTAGTGTCAAGAAACTTCTTTATTGCCTGAAGTCCTATTTCGTGGGGTATGGAGGAGTATAACCCCTCCATATCCAAAGATGCCAATAGTGTATTTTCATTTACCACTACTCCATCTAGTTTTCTGAGTAAATCTGCTGTATCTTTAACGTATGAAGTTAAAGTTAAGATGAATGGCCTCAAATGCTTATCCACATATTCCCCGATCTTCTCTGTCATACTGCCTATTCCCGAAACTATCGGTCTCCCTGGTGGACATTTAAAATTCTTATGTAGTTTCGGCAAAATATAAAAGACAGGCATGACAGGAAAATCGGGGAGCAGGAATTTAAATTCTTTCTGGCCTATTATTCCCCTGCTTCTTGTCTCATTTAAAAGCTTGAAAAGAGAGTTCTGGATTTTTCTCAAGGGATTGTGATCAAGTCTTATATATTGGTTTCTATCATTTAGTTGGCGTTTTGCTTCATTAACATAAAGCTGTTCATCTAACAAAACCAAATTACCACCCTTATCGGTGGGCTTGATCACCAAACCCCTGGCCATACGCTACTCCCTTAAAGCTTTTCTCTCTCTAGGTTTCAGATTGTCATCTGTTTGTGTAGCAATTAACATATCAATGTCTTTTTCCATCTTTTTGACAAAGAGATTGACAGCTGGATTCAGAGAAAGAGAGGGCATATATGAGGATTTAGGTTTGAAAACAAATTTGTCAAACCTAGGGGCCATATCTTGTGCATTACTCAGAGTTTCTTCATCATTTTCTGTTAGTAATGCTTCCAGATCATTAAGAGCTAGTTGGTCATTTCTATCTAGATTTTCAGGCTGTTTAGATTTCATAACTATAGATAAAACAATTTTCATAGCAAATAGGTGTGTCTTTTAACACCTCAAATGTATCAATAGTAGCCGTCGGACAAAAGGAAAGGCCCTTTTTGAGTAGGTCAATATGAGTGAGGTTCAGGGGGAAAGAGGAAAGGTCTATAACTTGTAATTCATCCTCCATCAGGCTATCTAATAGCCCCTGCGTGCCCCTCTCCCCCTGAATCTCCCCCTGTTATGGGCATACTGATCTCCTCTCCCCCTGGTCTGTCTGGTTTGGTATCTCTTTTCTCTGGAGGGGTTCCCATATGGGTCTTTTCCTTTTTCCCCTTCTATTCTTTCTCCTCCTTCTTTTTGAGCTGTACCGGAGGAGTTTTTTGAAACCCCTAATTCACAGTCTGATGCGTCTGTCCCTGAGTCATACGTGCCCTTCTGGGACTTGTATATATAAACCCTTCCATTTTTATAATCTTCTTGATCACGTCTATATTTTCTACACTTCCTCATTTTTATGTCAGACTTCAATTTAGATACATTTAAACTAGTTTCACCATTCAATTTCTAAAAATTTGGATCATTTTCAAATGTATTAACTTTCAAAAGGGCTTTTTTAGCCTCACATTTAACTTTTTCAAGTCTTTTATTATTTCTTTTCATCATCATCATTTCCATCAAATCAAAGGAGGTTGAGGATAGTTTTTCATTCCAATCCTCCACAAAGAAGTCACCCTCCTCCTCCCTTGTATTTGCCCCTGGATCTAATAATAACCGTAAACCTCTTGGAATTATCTTTTTATCAATATAGTTTGCCAAACTGGCATTTTCTGCTTTAATTTTAGTTGTCGATTTAGGAGATATCTATATCTTCTAAAGGCACTAAAAATAGTCACATTTTCTTCATCATTATCCTCCCCAACTACATTATCGTTAGCCAGAGAGTCCTTCAATTCAGCTTCCCACAAATCATCTGATAGAGTATATGCCATAATATTGGTTGACAAGGCCAAAAATGCAGTGATATTGGGAAAGTTAGGAGCTATTATCTACTCCTACAGCAATCTACTTCAATCTCAAAAAGAAAAGGAACATAGAATTCTCCAATTATATCCTCAAATATTGAAATATAAATATAAAAAATATATGAGAGAGTAGATAACATTGCTGAAAATCTATATCTCTGGTGCCACCCTTGATGATAAATATAAATAGAATATATATAGAGAGAAAAGTATCAAATCATATAATAATTAGTGATGTCGCGAACTTAAAAATTTTGGTTCGCGCATGGCGGACTCGAACTTCCGCTATTGTTCGCGAACCGGCGAACTGCGCGAACCTGAATGTTTGGTAGGTTTAGACTGTCTAGCTGGTGGGGAATCTAGCAAACCTGAAGTAAACTTTATCCCAAAGTTTAAAGAGTTATAGTTAGTTGTAGTAGGTGGCGCAAAACAAGTTGCTATTCCCAATGTGTCTTACTGTAAATATGTGTGATAATATGTGGGCTCAATATATGTTAATGTTTTGATGAGTCCTAATTTTATATTCTCTTTTGGAAAAAATGGATGTCGAAACTATTTAAGAAATAAATATGATCCTTTATTTGATTATGGTAAATTTACCCAATAGTAGTGATGCTAAAAGTACAGTTAAACAAAAATTATTACAATTCCTTCAAAGTTTAAAAAATGACACCGGTGTCTCTATGTATAAAAATGTACATAATATATAAAAAATAAATTAAATTAAAATAATAACGTTGAAATCTTATAATTTATACAGTTTTGGGTTTATCACAAGTTGTAATTTCTAACAGAATGTTTGTAGATATGTAGAATTTTATAGTGGATAAAACAATAGTTGCTGTATAGTTCATATAGGATACTTTGTTTCAAGTTCAGCTATGCAATTGAGATCTTATCTTAGGCAACTATATATCAAATGCAGAGGTATGTTAGTGCGAATTTTATCACACTATAATATAAGTATACAAATTAGTACCTTGAAGTGTATTTGTTTGATATCACTTTTGTGAGATAATTGCGGTTAAATAAACGCCGCTATGCCAGTGTTTTGATTAAGTTTCAAGATCAAGCTGGTGGCAGTTCTATATGAGCTGCTGGCGGTTAAATAAATGCCGCTTTGGTTTCCTCTTATTAGGTGGGCTTATCTGTTTGCTGCGAGAAAATTCACTTTTATATAAGTGTTTGGGTAGTTGTCGTGGCATCTCAGTTACCTTATCCTTTGTCGGTCAGTGACCGTTCGCGCTCTTAAGGGTTTCTTGGTGGGATCTTCGTTGCGGTTAAGTGCTAACCGTTTGCTGATGTTTTTTAAGTATCTCCGGTTTTTCTATTCTGTGGCTTGTCTGTCGGTCAGTGACCGATCACGATGGTATGGTTGTTGGATAACCTCCTGATGTGGAATTTTTGCGTGCCTTTCCGGTCTGTTGTTCCCAGGTTTCTTAGATGTCGGTCAGTGACCGATCTGGGTGCTGAAATGTGGTTGTTGGGATAAGTAGAAAGTTTGTAGGATAAGAAGAAAAAGGATTTCTAGTTATCAATGTGATCTTTGCGGTTAAATATATGCCGCTCAGTGGGAACTTGAATACTTCAACTGGGTATAGCTGGTATTCACTTTGTCTTCTCAAATCCTGTGCAGGTGTGCTCTGGTATCAACATGTTTCGGCTGGACAGCCTTTTTCAAGATACCAGATGTGGGGATTCAAAGGCTATTTAAAGCCTCTCTAATTTAGCAATAAATCACTAATTAATGATATACATAAAATAAAAAAAATCAGGAACAATTATAAAATGCTGTTTTATTATATAACATAGGTATCCTTGGGTCTTAATTATAATATAGTTGGGAATTTTATGTAGCGATAAACATTTTATATGATTACTTTTAAAATAGAGAAAGATATTATATATCTTAATGTCAATTACTTTTAGAGTGTATTTTTTAGTCACTTTATGAAACCATGGATATTTTTAAAAGGTTTCTGTAATTAGAGCGTAATATTAGAGTGAAATAATTTGTCTATACTTATCGTTGTATGGATATTTTAACCATAAAATATAGTTAAAATGGGGCCAATGGTGAAATAAAAATTAGTGAAATAAAAGTTAGATGGGCAAAAAGAGAATATAAATCTAAGTGAATCTTTTGACTCTAGTTTGAATGTTTCTATTTGTTATCTGTGGGCTACAATAACCAGATAGTGGGTATTGTAAAAATATAGTAAAGAGCTGTATGATCCAATGAGTGTGTTGTACCAATACTTTTCTAGTTTTTGTGGATATTGGTATTATCGGATGAGAGATTAGCCTTCTTGTATGAATTTTTATAATTATTGTTGGAATTTTAAAATTTCAAGTTGTTTGTCCTTAGACTGTAAAACTAAGTTGTAATTTTGTCAAATATATATATATATATTATTTTAGAATTCTATTGTATTTAATCAACTTGGTTTGTTAGTGTGATGGCTTGGTTTTTATGATCTTAAAAAATGGCCTATGTGTTAGTTTAAATTTCAAGTGGTGTGTCCTTAGACTGTAAAACTATATATTTATTTATGATATATATATATATATATTCTTGAGTAGTTTTATTATGTTTAGTAAATATGTTTTAATGGTGTGTTTGCGTGTTTTCGTGATATTTATCTTATAGAATTGCACTGAGGTCTAGTTCGCTATTGAGGCCTTTTGGGTGTAGAGTTTTCATTTTGAAAATCAATTCTGCTTCATGGTATAGTAGCTTTTTTTCCATATTTCCGCCTCTACCATCTGTCTTTATTTTCTTAATGCCCCAAAATTTCATGTCATTTGGGTTACCTTTGTGGAATTCTTTAAAGTGGGCATAAAGTCTGGTATTATCTTTTTCTTTTTCTATGCATCTGATGTGTTCTCTTATTCTTTCTTTCAGTTTCCTTCCCGTTTGACCTAGGTACTGTAGTTTACATGAGCACTGAATTAAATAGATTATGTTGGTGTCAGTGCATCTTATGGTGTCATTAATCTTCAGTTCTTTCTGGGTTACATTAGATTTTACCTTTTTGGTTTTGGTGCTAAATTTGCATGATTTGCATACATGACATGGAAAAAATCCTAATAGTTTTTCATTGTTTAAGTTGTATTGCTGGGGACCTGTTTTTGATTTAAATTCGCTTGGCGCTAAGATATTCTTTAAATTAGTGGCCTTTCTGAATATAACATCAGGGCGATATTTTAGTCTTTTCCCTATTATGGGGTCACTTCTGGCTATGTACCAGTGTTTCTTTACAATGTTCTCAATTAATTTATGTTGACTATAAAATGATGTAATAAATGGAATGTCATATGGATCTTTTCCTGCCTTGTTAGTCATATTGCTTTCTTCTAGTAGTGACCTCCTGTCTATTTGTCTAACCAGTTTGTTGGTTTCTAGTAGTTGTTTGGGGTGGTATCCTTTCTCTAAAAATCTGTTGTGCAAAATCTCTGCTTGTGAGTCATAATCTGCGATGTGTGTGCAGTTTCTTCTGATTCTTGAGAATTGCCCTTTTGGTATGTTTCTTTTCCATTTATTATGAAAACATTTTTTAAATCTAATAGAAAATTTAAAATGGGAAGATAACTACATCTTAGTCACCTGTGACGTGAGTTCTTTATACACTTGCATAGAACATCAGAAAAGTCTAGAGGCTACTCATTCCTATCTACTAAGAGATACAGAAATGTCAAAAGTACAGCAAGAATTCATATTAGACTGTATGGAGTTTATTCTTAAGAATAACTATTTTTCATTTAATGGGCATTACTATTTGCAAAAAAAGGGCACAGCCATGGGCACGAGATTCGCACCCAGTTACGCCAATTTGTTCGTAGGGCATTTTGAAGAACTTTTTTTTTTGCCGGAACTCCGTGGGGTGCGAATCTCGTGCTCTACAAAAGGTTTATTGATGATATATTCATTATCTGGAAAGGTGATGAGGAACTACTAGAACAATTCATTTCAGATTTTAACACCAATGATTTCGGATTAATATTCACATATGAATATAACAAAGTAAAAATTAATTTTCTGGATATAGAAATATCTATAATAAATAATGAAATAACCACAACCACCTTTTTTTAAAAAGTCGATGCCAACAGCTATATTGATTTTAAAAGCTGCCATCATAATAAATGGAAAAGAAACATACCAAAAAGGGCAATTCTCAAGAATCAGAAGAAACTGCACACACATCGCAGATTATGACTCACAAGCAGAGATCTTGCACAACAGATTTTTAGAGAAAGGATACCACCCCAAACAACTACTAGAAACCAACAAACTGGTTAGACAAATAGACAGGAGGTCACTACTAGAAGAAAGCAATATGACTAACAAGGCAGGAAAAGATCCATATGACATTCCATTTATTACATCATTTTCTAGTCAACATAAATTAATTGAGAACATTGTAAAGAAACACTGGTACATAGCCAGAAGTGACCCCATAATAGGGAAAAGACTAAAATATCGCCCTGATGTTATATTCAGAAAGGCCACTAATTTAAAGAATATCTTAGCGCCAAGCGAATTTAAATCAAAAACAGGTCCCCAGCAATACAACTTAAACAATGAAAAGCTATTAGGATTTTTTCCATGTCATGTATGCAAAACATGCAAATTTAGCACCAAAACCAAAAAGGTAAAATCTAATGTAACCCAGAAAGAACTGAAGATTAATGACACCATAAGATGCACTGACACCAACATAATCTATTTAATTCAGTGCTCATGTAAACTACAGTACCTAGGTCAAACGGGAAGGAAACTGAAAGAAAGAATAAGAGAACACATCAGATGCATAGAAAAAGAAAAAGATAATACCAGACTTTATGCCCACTTTAAAGAATTCCACAAAGGTAACCCAAATGACATGAAATTTTGGGGCATTAAGAAAATAAAGACAGATGGTAGAGGCGGAAATATGGAAAAAAAGCTACTATACCATGAAGCAGAATTGATTTTCAAAATGAAAACTCTACACCCAAAAGGCCTCAATAGCGAACTAGACCTCAGTGCAATTCTATAAGATAAATATCACGAAAACACGCAAACACACCATTAAAACATATTTACTAAACATAATAAAACTACTCAAGAAAAAAATAAAATAAATATATATATATATATATATATATATATATATATATAAAAAAAAATATATATATATAGTTTTACAGTCTAAGGACACACCACTTGAAATTTAAACAAACACATAGGCCATTATTATAAAGATTAAGATCATAAAAACCAAGCGATCACACTAACAAACCAAGTTGATTAAATACAATAGAATTCTAAAATAAAATATATATATATTTGACAAAATCACCACTTAGTTTTACAGTCTAAGGACAAACAACTTGAAATTTTAAAATTCCTACAATAATTATAAAAATTCATACAAGAAGGCTAATCTCTCATCCGATAATACCAATATCCACAAAAACTAGAAAAGTATTGGTACAACAAACTCATTGGATCATACAGCTCTTTATTATATTTTTACAATACCCACTATCTGGTTATTGTAGCCCACAGATAACAAATAGAAACATTCAAACTAGAGTCAAAAGATTCACTTAAATTTATATTCTCTTTTGGCCCATCTAACTTTTATTTCACTAATTTTTATTTCACTAATTTTTATTTCACAATTGGCCCCATTTTATGGTTAAAATATCCATACAACGATAAGTATAGACACGAAAACACGCAAACACACCATTAAAACATATTTACTAAACATAATAAAACTACTCAAGAAAATATATATATATATATCATAAATAAATATATAGTTTTACAGTCTAAGGACACACCACTTGAAATTTAAACTAACACATAGGCCATTTTTTAAGATCATAAAAACCAAGCGATCACACTAACAAACCAAGTTGATTAAATAAAATAGAATTCTAAAATAAAATATATATATATTTGACAAAATTACAACTTAGTTTTACAGTCTAAGGACAAACAACTTGAAATTTTAAAATTCCTACAATAATTATAAAAATTCATACAAGAAGGCTAATCTCTCATCCGATAATACTAATATCCACAAAAACTAGAAAAGTATTGGTACAACACACTCATTGGATCATAAAGCTCTTTACTATATTTTTACAATACCCACTATCTGGTTATTGTAGCCCACAGATAACAAATAGAAACATTCAAACTAGAGTCAAAAGATTCACTTAGATTTATATTCTCTTTTGGCCCATCTAACTTTTATTTCACTAAATTCTAATTTCACCATTCGCCCCGTTTTACCTATATTTTATGGTTAAAATATCCATACAACGATAAGTATAGACAAATTATTTCACTCTAATATTACGCTCTAATTACAGAAACCTTTTTCTGGTTTCATAAAGTGACTAAAATATACACTCTAAAAGTAATTGACATTAAGATATATAATATCTTTCTCTATTTTAAAAGTAATCATATAAAATGTTTATCGCTACATAAAATTCCCAACTATATTATAATTAAGACCCAAGGATACCTATGTTATATAATAAAACAGCATTTTATAATTGTTCCTGATTTTTTTTATTTTATGTATATCATTAATTAGTGATTTATTGCTAAATTAGAGAGGCTTTAAATAGCCTTTGAATCCCCACATCTGGTATCTTGAAAAAAGCTGTCCAGCCGAAACATGTTGATACCAGAGCACACCTGCACAGGATTTGAGAAGACAAAGTGAATACCAGCTATACCCAGTTGAAGTATTCAAGTTCCCACTGAGCAGCATATATTTAACCGCAAAGATCACATTGATAACTAGAAATCCTTTTTCTTCTTATCCTACAAACTTTCTACTTATCCCAACAACCACATTTCAGCACCCAGATCGGTCACTGACCGACATCTAAGAAACCTGGGAACAACAGACCGGAA
Organism: Bombina bombina; assembly: GCF_027579735.1. Lineage (NCBI taxonomy): Eukaryota > Metazoa > Chordata > Amphibia > Anura > Bombinatoridae > Bombina > Bombina bombina. The sequence continues at coordinate 1,274,933,100 of NC_069501.1, forward strand.
AGGCACGCAAAAATTCCACATCAGGAGGTTATCCAACAACCATACCATCGTGATCGGTCACTGACCGACAGACAAGCCATAGAATAGAAAAACCGGAGATACTTAAAAAACATCAGCAAACGGTTAGCACTTAACCGCAACGAAGATCCCACCAAGAAACCCTTAAGAGCGCGATCGGTCACTGACCGACAAAGGATAAGGTAACTGAGCGGCCACGACAACTACCCAAACACTTATATAAAAGTGAATTTTCTCGCAGCAAACAGATAAGCCCACCTAATAAGAGGAAACCAAAGCGGCATTTATTTAACCGCCAGCAGCTCATATAGAACTGCCACCAGCTTGATCTTGAAACTTAATCAAAACACTGGCATAGCGGCATTTATTTAACTGCAATTATCTCACAAAAGTGATATCAAACAGATACACTTCAAGGTACTAATTTGTATACTTATATTATAGTGTGATAAAAATCGCACCAACATACCTCTACATTTGATATATAGTTGCCTAAGATAAGATCTCAATTGCATAGCTGAACTTGAAACAAAGTATCCTATATGAACTATACAGCAACTATTGTTTTATCCACTATAAAATTGTATCTACAAACATTCTGTTAGAAATTACAACTTGTGATAAACCCAAAACTGTATAAATTATAAGATTTCAACGTTATTATTTTAATTTAATTTATTTTTTATATATTATGTACATTTTTATACATAGAGACACCGGTGTCATTTTTTAAACTTTGAAGGAATTGTAATAATTTTTGTTTAACTGTACTTTTAGCATCACTACTATTGGGTAAATTTACCATAATCAAATAAAGGATCATATTTATTTCTTAAATAGTTTCGACATCCATTTTTTCCAAAAGAGAATATAAAATTAGGACTCATCAAAACATTAACATATATTGAGCCCACATATTATCACACATATTTACAGTAAGACACATTGGGTATTGAACTGCGCGAACCACCATTGACTTCAATAGGCAGGCAAACTTTAAAACCTACAAGGACTCTTTCTGGCCACAATAGTGATGGAAAAGTTGTTTCAAGGGGACTAACACCTGGACTGTGGCATGCTAGAAGGGGATCCATGTCAAAACTCCCATGGAAAATTACATAGTTGATGCAGAGTCTGCTTTTAAACCATAAAGGGCCTAAATCACCTAATATTCCTAAATTGTTTGCAATAACGTGCTTTAAAGCATCAGTTATGATGTCGTATCAATCAGGTAGTGTAAGGGTTACGCCCGCTTCACAGTGACAGACCAAACTCCAAGTGTAACGCACCGCAAACAACCGCAAACAGTCCATTTGCACAACCACGAGATAGATAGATTTGATAGATACATAGATTACATAGCTTAATTGATGCAATATACATATGATCGATACAAATTACATAGATCAATAGATGCAATATACATTTGATAGATACGAATTACATAGATCAATAGATGCAGTATCCATTTGATAGATATGAATGTTATCGATCCAAAGATGCAATATACATTTGATAAATATGAATTACATCAATCAAAAGATGCAATATACATTCTATAGATACGAATTACATCAATCAATAGATGCAATATACATTTGATAGATACGTTTGATAGTTAGATAGATTTGATAGATAAATAGATAGATTTGAAAGATATATAATTTCCCTGACAGAGTATAACAATAAGACATGAGGTCTGGGGCAGCAAGTGGGCCTGGCACACACGCTGGCAGGCAGGCAACTGCAATTAGATTACACTAGCAGACTGATCTTTCAGAGTCAAAAAATTATTATTTTTAATATTTAAACTACTGTTATAACAAATATGATTGGTGGCACTAGTTGGCAAGTGGGCCTGGCACACACGCTGGCAGGCAGGCAACTGCAATTCAATTGCACAAGCAGGCTGATGGTTCACAGTCAAAAAAGATTTTATTTTAAATATTTACACTACTATTATAACAAATATGATTCGTGGCACTAGTTGGAAAGTGGGGCTGACACACACGCTGGCAGACAGGCAACTGCAATTAAATAACAATAGCAGACTGATGTAACAGTCAGGATAGAACTAGGCACAGTATGTGCTGGCAGCCTGACACACAGGCTGGCACTAGTGGTGGCAGGCTGGCCTGTAATCTAAAATTAAATAACACTAGAAGACTGATGTAAAAGTTTTTTTTTACAAAATTTAATATAATGTTACACCAGATAGGAGTCGTGGACTGGCACTGAGGATGGAAGTAGGCACAGTATATGCTGGCAGCCTGACACACAATTAACCACAGTATGCTGAGTAAGCCAGAAAGCACACAGGCCTGATAGAAAATGAAATTAGATTACACTAGCAAAATGATTTAAACGTTTTTTTTTGAAAAATTTAAAATAATGTTAAGCAGATATGAGTCGTGGCTGCTAGGTAGGGCAGCAATTAACCACAGTATGCTTGCTGTGTAAGTCAGAAACACACAGGCCTGATAGAAAATGAAAGTAGATTACACTAGCAAAATGATTTAAAAGTTTTTATTTTAAATTTAAAATAATGTTAAGCAGATATAAGTGGTGGCTGGCTGCTAGGTAGGGCAGCAATTAACCACAGTATGCTCTGTAAGTCAGAAACACACAGGCCTTATAGAAAATAATATCAGATTACACTAGCAAAATGATTTAATTTTTTTTTTTTTAAATTTAAAAAAAATGTTAAGCACATATGAGTCGTGGCTGCTAGGTAGGGCAGCAATTAACTCTGTACACACACAGGCCACACACAGGCCTGATAGAAAATGAAATTAGATTACACTAGCAAAATGATTTAAAAGTTTTTTTTTAACTTTAAAATAATGTTAAGCAGATATGAGTGGCGGCTGGCTGCTGATAGGACAGCAATTAACCACAGTATGCTGAGTAAGCAAGAAACACACAGGCCTGATAGAAAATGAAATTAGATTACACTAGCAAAATGATTTAAACGTTTTTTTTGAAAAATTTAAAATTATGTTAAGCAGATATGAGTCGTGGCTGCTAGGTAGGGCAGCAATTAACCACAGTATGCTTGCTGTGTAAGTCAGAAACACACAGGACTGTTAGAAAATGAAATTAGATTACACTAGCAAAATGATTTAAAAGTTTTTATTTTAAATTTAAAATAATGTTAAGCAGATATGAGTGGTGGCTGGCTGCTGATAGGACAGCAATTAACCACAGTATGCTGAGTAAGCCAGAAACACACAGGCCTGATAGAAAATGAAATTAGATTACACTAGCAAAATGATTTAAACGTTTTGTTTGAAACATTTAAAATAATGTTAAGCAAATATGAATTGTGGCTGCTAGGTAGGGCAGCAATTAACCACAGTATGCTCTGTAAGTCAGAAACACACAGGCCTGATAGAAAATAAAATAAGATTACACTAGCAAAATTATTTAAAGGTTTTTTTTAATTTAAAAAAATGTTAAGCACATATGAGTCGTGGCTGCTAGCCTAGGTAGGGCAGCAATTAACCACAGTATGCTCTGTAAGTCAGAAACACACAGGCCTGATAGAAAATAAAATTAGATTATACTAGCAAAATGGTTTAAAGGGTTTTATTTTTTATTTAAAAAAATGTTAAGCACATATGAGTCGTGGCTGCTAGCCTAGGTAGGGCAGCAATTAACCACAGTATGCTCTGTAAATCAGAAACACACAGGCCTGATAGAAAATAAAATTAGATTACACTAGCAAAATTATTTAAAGGTTTTTTTTTAATTTAAAAAAATGCTAAGCACATATGAGTCGTGGCTGCTAGCCTAGGTAGGGTAGCAATTAACCACAGTATGCTCTGTAAGTCAGAAACACACAGGCCTGATAGAAAATAAAATTAGATTATACTAGCAAAATGGTTTAAAGGGTTTTATTTTTTATTTAAAAAAATGTTAAGAACATATGAGTCGTGGCTGCTAGCCTAGGTAGGGCAACAATTAACCACAGTATGCTCTGTAAATCAGAAACACACAGGCCTGATAGAAAATGAAATTAGATTACACTAGCAAAATGATTTAAAAGTTTTTTTTTTAAATTTAAAATAATGTTAAGCAGATATGAGTGGTGACTGGCACAGAGCAATGAACCACAGTATATGCTGTGTGAGCCTGAGAGACACAGGCCTGATAGAAAATTAAAATAAATTACACTAGAAAAATAATTTCAAATTTTTGTTGGTTAAATTTAAACTAATGTTAAGCAGATATCAGTGGTGGCACTAATCACAGTATATGCTGTGAGCCTCACACACAGGCTGAAAGCCAGGCAAATAGAAATAAAATTACAAAGAAAAAAAAAAAACGACTGAAGTTATAGCCCTAAAAAGGGCTTTTTGGGGTGCTGTCCTTGCAGCAGAGATGAGATGAGTCCTTCAGGACTGTAGTGGACACTAAATACACTAGCCTAGCTATCTATTTCCCTATAATGTCAGCAGCAGCAACACTAAAGCTCCGCTCACTAAGAAAGCAAGATCATAATGAGTCTAAAATGGCTGCTGCCAAGGAGCTGGGAGGGTCTGTGAGGGAGTGTCTGCTGCTGATTGGCTCAAATGTGTCAGAAGGCTGTGACATACAGGGTCAAACTTTCCTCAATGATGACACATAGAGGGCGGATCGAACATCGCATATGTTCGCCCGCAGCGGCGAACGCGAACAAGCTATGTTCGCAGGGAACCGTTCGCGGGCGAACAGTTCGGGACATCACTAATAATAATGATCTGAAAAAGCAAGGGATTGAAACAAGCACACAGAGAATACTTTACAAAAAGCAAATTTATTGTTCCTCATCACATTCAGTGAGTTACTATTTTTAGCCGAGTCAAGCAATATAAAGTGAACAAAGTTAAAACTGAACAATCATTAGGTAAAAGCAAAAATTGGATATTAGCTGCCTAAACAAACGTATGCTGCTGTAAACCTATTAACATGTAGCACAAAAACCATTCACATTAAATATGTATAAGAAAATAGATTATGTGTATACCAATAGAAACACTGATACAATGTATAGCATAAACAAATCGATAGTAATTGACTTAATATTGTACCAATGGCTTGTTACTATGTGTACATATTAGTTGAGACAGTTCCACTGAATCACTAGCAAAAGTTCCCAAATACTTGATTGTGAGCGGTCCCAAGATAGACCTGATGATATAAGGATACAAGCAGTTCTTGCTATTAACTCAATCCAACCTGTGGCTGTGTGTGAGAATATCAAATTATAGGAAGCAAGATACACTTAGCTTTGGCGTTCTGTGATTATATTTTTCAAACAACTGCTCGTGTTTCGCCTACACAAAGGCGCCTGACATCACTGAGAGAGGAGTGGTTATGCCGCCATAGATTTCCAATCTGCTCCAAGTATAAGAAATATTTTCCACACGTAGTGAAGAGACCAGCTGTACCGGCATCTAGCCGCACATAGAAAGAACCAGGCTGACCCCAAACTGACCAACGTAAATAGAGGCTCTTACCAAGATTTACCAAACACGCCTCCACAATTTTCTCCACTCAGCAGGCGATAAAGTAGCGATAGAACAGGACCGCCATCTGTGATGCACATATATATCTCAGCATACGTTCCACAGAGCGATACAGCTCACACTTCCATGGCAATCACTTAGCAGATCTTCAAACATAGCACAGTCCCTCTTGCATCAGGCTTACGTGCTCCAAGGGATTTCACACCCGCTTTTATCAGCACTCAACAGGTTAGCAGTAGGTTAGGCAGATATCCGTTTAAAAGTTAGGACTATATTTACGCTAAAGTTCATTGCTTAAACCATAGAAAGTTCATGTAGATAGGAGTTAAGTCGACATACTCCTGATATTGCACAAAAAGTGCCACAAACACAACATTACCAACGACCGTTTCACCCCCACAGCGAGTGTGTGTCACAGGGGTTCATCAGGGCTTAATTAAGTCCTCACTGGACTTCCTCTTATAAAGGCTCACCTGAAGTTCCCCAGGTGTATCTCCCACATGCTGAAGGTTTAATTTCTTAAAGCTATACTCACATGTTAACCCTGTACCTAAAGATAGTCAGTACAGATACTGACAAGACATGAAAAGAGCATTTAATATTGGTCTTGCTTGATTCCTTGGCATTCCAAAGCTCTTAATATATCTTAACTTAGCACACTTTCGGCTAGATTTAGAGTTCTGCGGCCAAAGGGGTGCGTTAGCTACGCTGGCTTTTTTTCTCCCGCACCTTTTAAATACCGCTGGTATTTAGAGTTCACAGAAGGGCTGCGTTAGGCTCCAAAAAAGGAGCGTAGAGTATATTTACCGCCACTGCAACTCTAAATACCAGCGTGCTTACGGACGTGGCCAGCTTCAAAAAACGTGCTCGTGCACGATTCCCCTATAGAAAACAATGGGGCTGTTTGAGCTGAAAAAAAACCTAACACCTGCAAAAAAGCAGCGTTCAGCTCCTAACGCAGCCCCATTGTTTTCTATGGGGAAACACTTCCTACGTCTGCACCTAACACTCTAACATGTACCCCGAGTCTAAACACCCCTAACCTTACACTTATTAACCCCTAATATGCCGCCCCCGCTATCTCTGACCCCTGCATATTATTTTTAAACCCTAATCTGCCGCTCTGTATACCGCCGCAACATACATTATAGTTATGTACCCCTAATCTGCTGCCCCTAACACTGCCGACCCCTATATTATATGTATTAACCCCTAATCTGCCCCCCACAACGTCGCCGCCAGCTACCTACAATAATTAACCCCTAATCTGCCGATCGGATCTCGCCGCTAGTCTAATAAATGGATTAACCCCTAAAGCTAAGTCTAACCCTAACACTAACACCCCCCTAAGTTAAATATAATTTAAATCTACTAAATAAATTAACTCTTATTAAATAAATTATTCCTATTTAAAGCTAAATACTTACTTGTAAAATAAACCCTAATATAGCTACAATATAAATAATAATTATATTGTAGCTATTTTAGGATTAATATTTATTTTACAGGCAACTTTGTAATTATTTTAAACAGGTACAATAGCTATTAAATAGTTAATAACTATTTAATAGCTAAAATAGTTAAAATAATTACAAAATTACCTGTAAAATAAATCCTAACCTAAGTTACAATTAAACCTAACACTACACTATCATTACATTAATTAAATAAACTACCTACAATTATCTACAATTAAACCTAACACTACACTATCAATAAATTAATTAAATAAAATACCTACAATTAAATACAATGAAATAAACTAACTAAAGTACAAAAAATAAAAAAGAACTAAGTTACAAAAAATAAAAAAATATTTACAAACATTAGAAAAATATTACAAAAATTTTAAACTAATTACACCTACTCTAAGCCCCCTAATAAAATAACAAAGCCCCCCAAAATAAAAAAATGCCCTACCCTATTCTAAATTAACAAAGTTCAAAGCTCTTTTACCTTACCAGCCCTGAAAAGGGCCATTTGCGGGGCATGCCCCAAATAATTCAGCTCTTTTGCCTGTAAATAAAAACATACAATACCCCCCCCCAACATTACAACCCACCACCCACATACCCCTAATCTAACCCAAACCCCCCTTAAATAAACCTAACACTAAGCCCCTGAAGATCTTCCTACCTTATCTTCACCATGCCAGGTTCACCGATCCGTCCTCGGAAGTCTTGATCCAAGCCTCCGAAGTGTTGATCCAAGCCCAAGCGGGGGGCTGAAGAGTGACGTCCATCCTCCGGCTGAAGTCTTGATCCAAGCGGGCAGAAGAGGATATACTTTAAGGGATTCTATCAGCCAATCGGAATTAAGGTAGGATCAGCCAATCGGATTGAACTTGAATCTGATTGGCTGATTCCATCAGCCAATCAGAATTTTCCTACCTTAATTCCGATTGGCTGATAGAATCCTATCAGCCAATCGGAATTCGAGGGACACCATCTTGGATGACGTCCCTTAAAGGAACCGTCGATCGTCGGGAAGTCGTCAGTGAAGATGGATGGATCCGCGCTGGAGGTCTTGAAGATCAGCCGGTTGTCATCGGATTGAAGAACATAGAAGATGCGGCTTGGAAGAAGATGCTTGCCGGTCCGGATGTCCTCTTCTGCCCGCTTGGATCAAGACTTCAGCCGGAGGATGGACGTCACTCTTCAGCCCCCCGCTTGGGCTTGGATCAACACTTCGGAGGCTTGGATCAAGACTTCTGAGGACGAATTGGTGAACCTGGCATGGTGAAGATAAGGTAGGAAGATCTTCAGGGGCTTAGTGTTAGGTTTATTTAAGGGGGGTTTGGGTTAGATTAGGGGTATGTGGGTGGTGGGTTGTAATGTTGGGGGGGGGGTATTGTATGTTTTTATTTACAGGCAAAAGAGCTGAATTATTTGGGGCATGCCCCGCAAATGGCCCTTTTCAGGGCTGGTAAGGTAAAAGAGCTTTGAACTTTTTAAATTTAGAATAGGGTAGGGCATTTTTTTTATTTTGGGGGTCTTTGTTATTTTATTAGGGGGCTTAGAGTAGGTGTAATTAGTTTAAAATTGTTGTAATATTTTTCTAATGTTTGTAAATATTTTTTTATTTTTTGTAACTTAGTTCTTTTTTATTTTTTGTACTTTAGTTAGTTTATTTAATTGTAGTTATTTGTAGGTATTTTATTTAATTAATTTATTGATAGTGTAGTGTTAGGTTTAATTGTAGGTAATTGTAGGTAGTTTATTTAATTAATTTATTGATAGTGTAGTGTTAGGTTTAATTGTAACTTAGGTTAGGATTTATTTTACAGGTAATTTTGTAATTATTTTAACTAGGTAACTATGAAATAGTTATTAACTATTTAATAGCTATTGTACCTGGTTAAAATAAATACAAAGTTGCCTGTAAAATAAATATTAATCCTAAAATAGCTACAATATAATTATAATTTATATTGTAGCTATATTAGGGTTTATTTTACAGGTAAGTATTTAGTTTTAAATAGGAATAATTTATTTAATAAGAGTTAATTTATTTCGTTAGATAAAAATTATATTTAACTTATGGGGGCTTTAGTGTTAGGGTTAGACTTAGCTTTAGGGGTTAAAATATTTATTAGAATAGCGGTGAGCTCCGGTCGGCAGATTAGGGGTTAATGTTTGATGTTAGGTGTCGGCGATGTTAGGGAGGGCAGATTAGGGGTTAATACTATTTATTATAGGGTTATTGAGGCGGGAGTGAGGTGGATTAGGGGTTAATACATTTATTATAGTAGCGGTGCGGTCCGGTCGGCAGATTAGGGGTTAATGTTTGATGTTAGATGTCGGCGATGTTAGGGAGGGCAGATTAGGGGTTAATACTATTTATTATAGGGTTATTGAGGCGGGAGTGAGGCGGATTAGGGGTTAATACATTTATTATAGTAGCGGTGCGTTTCGGTTGGCAGATTAGGGGTTAATAAGTGTAGGTAAGGTAGCAGCGACGTTGGGGGGGGGCAGATTAGGGGTTAATAAATATAATATAGGGGTCAGCGATGTTAGGGGCAGCAGATTGGGGGTACATTGGGATAATGTAGCTGGCAGCGGTGTACGGAGCGGCAGATTAGGGGTTAAAAAAATTTAATAGAGTGGCGGTGGTGTGGGGGGGCCTCGGTTTAGGGGTACATAGGTAGTTTATGGGTGTTAGTGTACTTTAGAGCACAGTAGTTAATAGCTTTATAAACCGGCGTTAGCCCAAAAAGCTCTTAACTACTGACTTTTTTCTGCGGCTGGAGTTTTGTCGTTAGATTTCTAACGCTCACTTCAGCCAAGACTCTAAATACTGGCGTTAGAAAGATTCCATTGAAAAGATAGGATACGCAAATGGCGTAGGGGGATCTGCGGTATGGAAAAGTCGCAGCTGGAAAGTAAGCGTTAGACCCTTTCCTGACTGACTCCAAATACCAGAGGGCGGTAAAAACCAGCGTTGGGAGCCTCTAACGCTGGTTCTGATGGCTACCGCCCAACTCTAAATCTAGCCGTTTATGTTATGGAACATACTCCATTTACTGATATATACTCAATTCTCAATTATAGGAAACTAGCATACTCCAGTTTTTCATTAAGACGTACTGGGTATCTAGTACCTAACCTGTATATCCATTTTGTTTCTTTTTGCAATAGCACTTTCTCATTATTGCCACCTCTACCATTTGTAATACCTTTATCTATTATGATAAACTTCAGGGAATCTACGCACCCATTGTGGAAAGTACAGAAGTGTCTTGCCACATTGGTATCTTTTGAATGAAGGATATCATCCCGATGCTCCTGTACCCAGTCCTTTACTAACCTTTTGGTTTTACCAACGTAAAAGACCGGGCACGAGCAGCAAAGGAGATATATTACCCCCTCAGATTTGCAACTGAAGAAAAATTTAACATCAAAGGTTTTACCTTCTTGGGTGGAAAATTGCTTAGTGCTATCCATGTGGGCACAATAAACATAGTACCCACAAGGATAACTACCTTTAATACCCCTATCCTTTGCAAGCCAATCAGAGTTAGAGGGACCTCTTGAAAATTGGCTTTTCACTAGCATATCTCTCAGACTTTGTGCTTTTCTGGCCGCCATTAGTGGTCTTTCACCAACAATGTCTCTGACCTTGTCATCCAAAGTCAGTATATGCCAGTTTTCATTCATTACTGAACCAATTTTCTGCCATTGATTATTAAACTTCGTAATAAATCTAATGTGACCCTTATCTGAGTTCACCTTCTTACTATACAAAAGGGCATCTCTTGGGGTCTTTCGTGCTTTCCAGAGTGCCTTTTTTAAGCATTTATTTGAAAATAAACTGAAAATTTGAGAGAAATAATTGATTTTATTCTTTTTTTATTTTAATCAAAACAGGAGTTAACTGAGCAGGTTAACCTACCTAAAATGTTTGTGTATTTTTCTTTGGGAGGATGAGAGTTTAAGCACTCTATAGTGGTGCTATGTGAACCTGGGGTTATTGAGAAAATATGCCTTTTTAGGGGACCCCGAATTTAATTATTAACATTGTTACTTTCTGTCTCGCTCCCTCCTCCCCCTATACAAAGAAAGAGAAAGTAAAAGGAGCACAGCAAATGTATAGCTTTAGACGGTGTAGTGTACAGGGAGAGTGCAACGTCTTTAACAAGATATATTCACCTTAAGTTCCCTTCTATTAGGTCAAAAAGTATTTTGGTGTCAAGTTCCTAAAGCTAATTATGTAAGACCAATTTAGACCCAAATCCGGCACTCTTTCAGGCTGCCTCTTAACCACAATTGGCTTCTTAACCAGAGAAATTATATACAATATTTTACTCTTCAATGTTTTGACTATTCAGGTGCTTGTACAATTATATAATCTGTCACAATAAATTATACATTCTTCTATAGGTATTACCAGTGTTTGGCTTCTACGATTTATTTATATTAAGTGACCTACTGAGATAACCAACACTGTACACTATAAGATTTATATCTCCCTGGGTATGAGAGGGGTGATATGCTTAATCCCCTGGATTCTCCAGGTTGACCAGAAAAGATAATAAAATTCCCCCTCTTTGAATTCTGTGGAAAAAGAAACAAATGTATCTTACAAAAACTTATGCAAAAGAAAAAAAAAAAGAAAAAAAAGAAAATAAATAGTATATCCTCTATCCAGACCGGATGAAGGATGCAAAAAACATATTTATAAATTAGAGAAGATGGAAACAAAAAAATGGTCAAGTTCCTGGAAAAAAGATACTTAATAACAGAACATATGCAGTTTAATGTGTAACAGATTTGAGTCCACTCAGTATATTAAATTAGAGAGTTTGTATATTATCCTTTTTCTTGTTTTCTGCTTTTCAGACTTTCCGCTTTTTTCTTTTTTTTTGGTTTTTACGTTCCCGTTATTTTTCATGTACAGTACAGTTTACAAAGCATCCCCCCTTCGCTTAGCTACCTTTTTTTCTTTTAAGCCTTGTTGTGTTGTACTTAGAAAGTTTTGCCCTTCTTTTAGGGCTTAGAAAAGAAAAAACATAATTTATGTAAGAACTTACCTGATAAATTCATTTCTTTCATATTAGCAAGAGTCCATGAGCTAGTGACGTATGGGATATACATTCCTACCAGGAGGGGCAAAGTTTCCCAAACCTCAAAATGCCTATAAATACACCCCTCACCACACCCACAATTCAGTTTAACGAATAGCCAAGAAGTGGGGTGATAAGAAAGGAGCGAAAGCATCAAAAATAAGGAATTGGAATAATTGTGCTTTATACAAAAAAATCATAACCACCACAAAAAGGGTGGGCCTCATGGACTCTTGCTAATATGACAGAAATGAATTTATCAGGTAAGTTCTTACATAAATTATGTTTTCTTTCATGTAATTAGCAAGAGTCCATGAGCTAGTGACGTATGGGATAGCAGATACCCAAGATGTGGAACTTCCACGCAAGAGTCACTAGAGAGGGAGGGATAAAATAAAGACAGCCAATGAAAAAATAATCCACAACCCAAATCAAAAGTTTTAATTTTAATAATGAAAAAAACAGAAATTATAAGCAGAAGAATCAAACTGAAACCGCTGCCTGAAGTACTTTTCTACCAAAAACTGCTTCAGAAGAAGAGAAAACATCAAAATGGTAGAATTTAGTAAAAGTATGCAAAGAAGATCAACAGAAGCTTCATTCCTAAAAGCTCAGGAAGTAGAAACTGACCTAGTAGAATGAGCCGTAATCCTTTCAGGCGGGGGCTTACCCGACTCCACATAAGCATGATGAATCAAAGACTTTAACCAAGATGCCAAAGAAATGGCAGAAGCCTTCTGACCTTTCCTGGAACCAGAAAAGATAATAAATAGACTAGAAGTCTTTCTAAAATCTTTAGTAGCTTCAACATCCAGGCCCAGATGGAATACACCCAAGGGTGTTAAGTATCTTCAACTCCAGGCCCAGATGGAATACACCCAAGGGTGTTAAGGGAACTTAGCACTGTTATAGACAAAACCTTTACTCTTAATTTTTCAAGACTCATTATCCTCAGGCATGGTATTCCAGGATTGGCGTAAAGCTGATGTGGTGCCACTCTTCAAAAAGGGAAGCAGGGATGATCCAGGAAGCTATAGACCAGTTAGTCTGACATCAATAGTGGGGAAGATATTTGAAGGGATTATAAGGGATTATATTGACGAGCATATTCGTGTAAACAAGATTATGAGTTCTAATCAGCATGGCTTTAGGAGAAATAGATCATGTCAAACTAATCTAATTAGATTCTACGAGGATGTAAGTAAAAATATAGATAAAGGGGAATCAGTTGATGTGATATACTTAGATTTTGCAAAGGCATTTGATACAGTGCCACATGAGAGATTAATGCACAAAATTAAGGGACTGGGAATAGCTGAAAATGTTAGCTCATGGATAAATAACTGGATAAAAGATAGGGAGCAACGAGTAGTAGTAAATTAATCATACTCAGATTGGACAAAGGTAATCAGTGGCGTCCCCCAGGGATCAGTACTGGGCCCTGTTCTTTTTAATATTTTTATAAATGACTTGGAGCAAGGATTAAATAGCAACATCTCTATTTTTGCAGATGATACTAAGTTAAGTAAGGGCATTAGGTCAGAGCAGGACGAACTCTCTTTACAAAGGGATTTGCTAAAATTAGAACTATGGGCAAGTGAATGGAAAATGAGATTTAATACGGAAAAATGCAAGGTTCTACATTTTGGAAGTAAAAATAAGCAGGCTACGTATTTTTTAAATGGGACAAGATTTAGCCAAACACAGGAGGAAAGGGATTTGGGAGTAGTAATAGATAACAAGCTAAAGATGGGTGTACAATGCAGGGCAGCGGCTTCAAAGGCTAATAAGATACTAGCATGTATTAAAAGAGGCATTGATTCAAGGGAGGAAAGCATAATTCTGTCATTATATAAAGCCCTGGTAAGACCTCACCTTGAGTATGGAGTGCAGTTCTGGGGACCAATTGCTAAAAAAGATATTGCAGAACTAGAAAAAGTTCAGAGAAGGGCCACAAAGCTAATAAGGGGATTGGAGAAATTAACCTATGAGGAGAGGCTAGCCAAACTGGGTCTGTTTTCTTTAGAAAAAAGGCGCTTGAGAGGTGACATGATTACTTTATATAAATATATTCAAGGCCCATATACAGAGATGGCAGAAGCTCTGTTTATTCCAAGAAAATTGTTTCTGACAAGAGGTCATAATTTAAGGTTGGAGGAAAGGAGATTTAATCTCCTGCAACGGAAACATTTATTCACTGTAAGAACAATAAAATTATGGAACTCATTACCAAAGGAGGTAGTGAATGCCAATACCATAGATACATTTAAAAATAGTCTGGATACATTTCTGTATATAAACAAAATTCATGGATATGATTGCTAGTATTAAATGGGTCACATTTTAATGGGGTTATTTAAGCTTAACTGGAGCTTTTTGAAAGTATTTTAGATTTGTATAGGTTGAACTCGATGGACTTTAGTCTTTTTTCAACCTTATCTACTATGTTAACATAATATTTCAAAGCTCTTACTACATCCAAAGAATGTAAAGTTCTCTCCATAGAATTCTTAGGATTAGGACACAATGAAGGGACAACAATTTCTCTACTAATGTTGTTAGAATTCACAACCTTAGGTAAAAATTGAAATGAAGTCCGCAACACCCCCTTATCCTGATGGAAAATCAGAAAAGGAGATTCACAAGAAAGAGCAGATAACTCAGAAACTCTTCTAGCAGAAGAGATGGCCAAAAGGAACAATACTTTCCAAGAAAGTAATTTAATATCCAGAGAATGCATAGGTTCAAACGGAGGAGCCTGTAAAGCCCTCAGAACCAAATTAAGACTCCAAGGAGGAGAGATTGACTTAATGACAGGTTTGATACGAACCAAAGCCTGTACAAAACAATGAATATCAGGAAGATTAGCAATTTTTCTGTGAAAAAGAACAGAAAGAGCAGAGATTTGTCCTTTCAAGGAACTTGCAGACAAACCTTTATCCAAACCATCCTGAAGAAACTGTAAAATTCTAGGAATTCTAAAAGAATGCCAGGAGAATTTATGAGAAGAACACCAAGAAATGTAAGTCTTCCAGACTCGATAATAAATCTTCCTAGACACAGATTTACGAGCCTTCATTACTGAGTCAGAGAAACCTCTATGACTAAGAATCAAGCGTTCAATTTCCATACCTTCAAATTTAAGGATTTGAGATCCTGATGGAAAAATGGGCCTTGAGATAGGTCTGGTCTTAACGGAAGTGTTCAAGGTTGGCAACTGGCCATCCGAATGAGATCCGCATACCAAAACCCGTGAGGCCATGCTGGAGCCACCAGCAGTACAAACGAACATTCCATTAAAATTTTGGAAATCACTTTTGGAAGAAGAACTAGAGGCGGAAATATATAGGCAGGATGATAATTCCAAGGAAGAGACAACGCATCCACTGCTTCCGCCTGAGGATCCCTGGATCTGGACAGATACCTGAGAAGTTTCTTGTTTAGATGAGAAGCCATCAGATCTATTTCTGGAAGTCCCCAGATTTGAACAATCTGAAGAAATACCTCTGGGTGAAGAGACCATTCACCCGGATGTAACGTCTGGCGACTGAGATAATCCGCTTCCCAATTGTCTACACCTGGGATGTGAACCGCAGAAATTAGACAGGAGCTGGATTCCGCCCATACAAGTATCCGAGATACTTCTTTCATAGCTTGAGGACTGTGAGTCTCACCTTGATGATTGACATACGCCACGGTTGTGACATTGTCTGTCTGAAAACAAATAAACGATTCTCTCTTCAGAAGAGGCCAGAACTGAAGAGCTCTGAAAATTGCACGGAGTTCCAAAATGTTGATTGGTAATCTCGCCTCCTGAGATTCCCACACCCCCTGCGCTGTCAGAGATCCCCATACAGCTCCCCAACCTGAAAGACTTGCATCTGTTGAGATTATATTCCAGGTTGGACGAACAAAAGAGGCCCCTTGAATTAGACGATGGTGATTCAACCACCAAGTCAGAGAAGATCGAATATTGGGATTTAAGGATATAAATTGTGATATCTTTGTATAATCCCTGCACCACTGGTTCAGCATACAAAGCTGAAGAGGTCTCATGTGAAAACGAGCAAAGGGGATCGCGTACGATGCAGCAGTCATGAGACCTAGAATTTCCATGCACAAAGCTACCGAAGGGAACGTTTGAGACTGATGGTTTCGACAAGCTGAAACCAACTTCAGACGTCTCTTTTCTGTTAAAGACAAAGTCACGGACACTGAATCTATTAGAAAGCCCAAAAAGGTTACCTTTGTCTGAGGAATCAATGAACTCTTTGGTAAATTGATCCTCCAACCATGTTTTTGAAGAAACGACACAAGTTGATTCGTATGAGATTCTGCAGAATGTAAAGACTGAGCAAGTACCAAGATATCGTCCAAATAAGGAAATACCGCAATACCCTGTTCTATGATTACAGAGAGAAAGGCACGAGAACCTTTGAAAAGATCCTTGAAGCTAATGCTAGGCCAAACGGAAGGGCAACAAACTGGTAATGCTTGTCTAGAAAAGAGAATCTCAGGAACTGATAGTGATCTGGATAAATTGGAATATGAAGATATGCATCCTGTAAGTCTATTGTAGACATATAATGCCCTTGCTGAACAAAAGGCAGAATAGTCCTTATAGTCACCATTTTGAATGTTGGTACCCTTACATAACGATTCAATATTTTTAGATCCAGAACTGGTCTGAAGGAATTCTCCTTCTTTGGTACAATGAATAGATTTGAGTAAAACCCCAGATCCCGTTCCAGAACTGGAACTGGCACAATTACCCCAGCTAACTCTAGGTCTGAAACACATTTCAGAAATGCCTGAGCCTTTACTGGGTTTACTGGAATGCGAGAGAGAAAAAATCTTCTCACAGGAGGCCTTACCTTGAAACCTATTCTGTACCCTTGTGAAACAATGTTCTGAATCCAAAGACTGTGAATCGAATTCATCGAAATATCTTTGAAAAATCGTAACCTGCCCCCTACCAGCTGTGCTGGAATGAAGGCCGCACCTTCATGTGGACTTGGGAGCTGGTTTTGACTTTCTAAAAGGCTTGGATTTATTCCAGACTGGAGAAGGTTTCCAAACGGAAACCATTCCTTTAGGGGAAGGGTCAGGCTTCTGTTCCTTATTCTGACGAAAGGAACGAAAATGATTAGCAGCCCTGTATTTACCTTTAGAATTTTTGTCCTGAGGCAAAAAGGTTCCTTTCCCCCCAGAAACAGTTGAAATAATAGAGTCCAACTGTGAACCAAATAATTTATTACCTTGGAAAGAGAGAGAAAGCAAAGTTGACTTAGTTCACCTTCTTACTATACAAAAGGGCATCTCTTGGGGTCTTTCGTGCCTTCCAGAGTGCCTTTTTTAAGCATTTATTTGAATATAAACTGAAAGGAAAATAAACTGAAAATTTGAGAGAAATAATTGATTTTATTCTTTTTTTATTTTAATCAAAACAGGAGTTAACTGAGCAGGTTAACCTACCTAAAATGTTTGTGTATTTTTCTTTTGGAGGATGAGAGTTTAAGCACTCCATAGTGGTGCTATGTGAACCTGAGGTTATTCAGAAAATATGCCTTTTTAGGGGACCCCGAATTTAATTATTAACACATGTTTCTTTCTGTCTCGCTCCCTACTCCCCCTATAAAAAGAAAGAGAACGTAAAAGGAGCACAGCAAATTTATAGCTTTAGACGTTGTAGTGTACAGGGAGAGTGCAGCGTCTTTAACAAGATATATTCAACTTAGGTTCCCTTCTACTAGGTCAAAAAGTATTTTGGTGTCAGGTTCCTAAAGCTAATTATGGAGGACCAATTTAAACCCAAATCCAGCACCTTTTCAGGCTACCTCATAACCACACTTGACTTCTTAACCAGCGAAATTATATTCAATATTTTACTCTTCAATGTTTTGACTATTCAGGTGCTTGTACAATTATATAATCTGTCACAATACATTATGCATTCTTCTATAGGTATTACCAGTGCTTGGCTTCTAAGGTTATTTATATTAAATGACCTATTAAGATATCCAGCACTTTGCACTATAAGCTTTGTATCTCCCTGGGCATAAGAGGGGTAATATACTTAATCCCTTGGAATCTAAAAGAGATAGCAAATTTATAGCATTTGATGTTGTAGTGTACATGGAGAGTGCAACGTCTTTAACAAAATATCATCACCTTAAGTTCCCTTCTATTAGGTCAAAAAGTATTTTGGTGTCAGGTTCCTAAAGCTAATTATGTAAGACCAATTTAGACCCAAATCCGGCACTCTTTCAGGCTGCCTCATAACCACAATTGGCTTCTTAACCAGAGAAATTATATACAATATTTTACTCTTCAATGTTTTGACTATTCAGGTGCTTGTACAATTATATAATCTGTCACAAAAAATTATACATTCTTCTATAGGTATTACCAGTGTTTGGCTTCTAAGATTTATTTATATTAAATGACCTACTGAGATAACCAACACTGTACACTATAAGATTTATATCTCCCTGGGTATGAGAGGGGTGATATGCTTAATCCCCTGGATTCTCCAGGTTGACCAGAAAAGATAATAAAATTCCCCCCTCTTTGAATTCTGTGGAAAAAGAAACAAATGTATCTTACAAAAACTTATGCAAAAGAAAAAAAAAAAATAGTATATCCTCTATCCAGACCGGATGAAGGATGCAAAAAACATATTTATAAATTAGAGAAGATGGAAATGGTCAAGTCCCTGGAAAAAAGATACTTAATAACAGAACATATGCAGTTTAATGTGTAACAGATTTGAGTCCGTTCAGTATATTAAGTTAGAGAGTTTGTATATTATCCTTTTTCTTGTTTTCTGCTTTTCAGACTTTCCGCTTTTTTTTTTTTTTTTTTTGGTTTTTACGTTCCCGTTATTTTTCATGTACAGTACAGTTTACAAAGCATCCCCCCTTCGCTTAGCTACCTTCTTTTCTTTTAAGCCTTGTTGTGTTGTACTTAGAAAGTTTTGCCCTTCTTTTAGGGCTTAGAAAAGAAAAAAAAAACACTCTGAATGGAGTTATGTGGTACTCACCCCCTCACCCACGGCTTTCCAGTAGCTTTATCCTGTTCCTCTTTCAGCCTGATAAAGCCGGTCTCCTCTCTCGCAGCACCGGTGGGAGAGGAGAACACCAGCCAGCACACCGCCACTGATAACTTCCAGGCAGCTACACAACGGGCAGGCTCCCTCTTATTCTCACTCAGGCCCGATATCCGCCTCCTTCTGCGCAGCACCGGTGGGGGAGGAGGGCAGCGGCTCAGCGTTCAAAGGCATCTCCGACAGGTGACTCCGGGTATAGACCAGGAAACCTCCCGGAGCAAATTGGTAGGTGGTATATTCTTGTTGCCGGTTGACTGGTGAGGGGGGAGTTAACAACCAGTGTTAGATATAAGAAGAATGAAGCCCAAAGGGAGGAAGGTGAGGCAATGTGCAGCTTGTGTATCTGCGAAGCTAGCCCCTGAATGAAAGGTGTATATCCCAGTGAGATGATATTCTGCTATGTCTGAAGCAGTAGAGGTGAGCTGTGGGTCTTCTATTCACGATCCCAAACTTCAGGGCTTTGATACAGAGGTTTCCGCCGACAGTATCAGGGATTGGAGTGGCCGAGAGCTATCATGAAAGTCCAGCTGGAGTTCTCATACAAAACAGGTAACCCCCCGTAGTCTGACCTGATATCAGAAAGGTGCTACTGCAGGTAAGATGTACTCCTCCGCACACAGCACCCATAAGAGGGGGGGAAATACAGACAAATATAATTGTGATTTGTGGGTAGACCAGGCTCTGCAGCAATTATGTTACCCCAAAAGTTGTTTGTCTGCCACATAAGAATAAATACAGTTCAAGAGCTGTAGGCTGCAGTATAGTGCTATGTTGTGGCACTTTTGTGGAGCTCTGGTCATGGTAGATTTAGTCAGACCAAGCCACCCTGGGTCTGAGGGTTTAGGCGCGAACCATTTCACCAAGGGCTTGCAGGGATAGAACAGAGCAGGTATTCCAGGTGACCGCACCTCTAGGCTCCTCCCCCGGAACTCAGCAGCTGACAAAATAATAATAATATAATAGTGTTTGGTGTAGAAATGATCAGAAAATTCATAAGATACTACCCTATATAAAATTAATATCATAAGTGATTGATGCAAAAAGTTATGGTCTGATTAAATAATCATTTTATAAGAATAATTAAGTTGTTAAAAATGTATAGAAATGGTTTAAATGTGAATTTGTTTGTAATGTCACGCTGCCACCCGAGGGCCAAAACCCAGTATAGCAGTTAAGAGATTTAACTGTTTAAAGGATGCGTTTCCATAACAACAATATATACTAAACCAATTATCCAATGACAAGGGACAAGCAAAAAGGGCATGAACAAAACAGGTCCTCAATGATTACATAACAGGAGTAGTGAATGCACAAGGGACAGTTGTTCTGAAACTTGCTGAGGCTAGTGATCTGATTTTGGCTGCCATTTTTGGGAACATTTCACTAAGCAAGGAGCTGAAAACTTTACCTTGATATATGCAATAACTGTCCTTCGAATGAGATGACCTAAAGACCGCTACGAATTGGTTCAAAATTGGTGAAGTATAATTGTTCTAATTTTGAAAACTTGAAACAAAAAGGGTACTGGTGAGAACATAGTCAATTTGTAATTAATAGATTTAAAGAGCAGTTTGTATTTTAGCTTAGATTCAGCCTGTGTATGGTTAAGCTAATCCTAAGTTTTAAGTTGTTTATCTGTGCATATATATATAGTTATAACTCAGAATTGGGTCTTTACATAAATAATATATATAACTTCTAGTGTTTAAATTAGAGTATATAGACTGTCCCACTGTTTAAATAAGCATTATTAGAATTGTATTGCCTGGGTGTTTAGCTGTTAAAGATCTTGGAATCTCACTATATTAATTGGGTAAAATTTTACTGTAAATAAGAGAAAGTTGTATGAACTCTGTATAGCATATTTTAAATAGTTCTGTTTAAACGCATATAATATTGACTCATTCTGATTCTTACAAATATATATATTTCAATGTGCTCATAAATATTTACTAATATAAAAAGAATTCAGGTATTTATATTAATTTTATTGTCTTAGCAAATGTATATTTGATTGTGGGTTTAGTTTAACAAAAGATTGTTAAATACATCAGTTATAATCCTGCTATATACTAACATATTATTTGGAGAGTAAATGTTAAGATTCTTATAAATATACTGACACTATTTAGAGAACGTGCCTTTTGGTAACCAGATTCAATAAGTTCAACCGGATAATGTATTTCCCTAAATCTGTCTTTTAAGATTAAACTTTGTTTCTGGCATTAAACTCTGTATATGGCATTTGTTGTTCGAGCTACAGTTAGGATATATGAATAAAAAGGGTTAACCTTCTGCACAGTTTGTGTTACAATAGTACCTTTAAATAAACATATAGTCATTTTTTACAATAAACACACCCTTAGTAGGGACATCACGATTGGCAGAACTACTGCACTGACACACATGTCGCCAGTAGCACAAACGTTGATATAGAAATACTGTTGAAACATCTTCCAACACACATCAAACCATCTAACAGAGGTTCATTGCAAATAAAAGGCTAAGTATAATATATTAATTTGAAAGGTTACTACAATAGAAGTAACACACATTCTCTATTAGGTTCCGGTTCATATGATCCATTAGATGTTCAAAGTATTAGTTTACTTTAAAGTTTTATCTGATCAACACACATTTGGTGCTCTAAATAGTCTTACTGCTAACTGCTGTTTTACATATTTTTAAATATGCTTTAGATATGAGCAAAACATTGGTGATTGATTGTGTTTTTAAGAAAATGTATAATGCAACTAATTGCTTTAACACCTGTGCAATAGGGTGCAACTAGGGCGTAGCCCATTACAACATTAGTTAGTAGCAACATAAATAGGAGACTCCAGTCACATATCAGTATTACCTGCCCGAGGAAACAGCGTGGTTAGCGCTGAGAAACGCGTAGTGTGTTTTACTGATGACATTGTTTTATATTTTATCTGTGAAACTGTTTTTTATTCTTGGATTATAAAGTAATCTTTTACTACTGGAGTCTCCTGTTCATCATTTACCATCCCTAAAGATTCTGGAACAAGCCTTGGTATTAATGTGCGCTGGGCCACTATAATATACCCAGCTTGCTACATTTGCACTACAGTGTGCTTCATGATATGTGAGTATTCATTTTATTGGTAACTACCAGTGAATAATTATTGTACCCACTGATCTGCACTAGGAGTTGCCCTCTTTTATCCTTCTACTTTCCATGCTGTAACTAGCCAGCAAGCCTGCGAATCGCTTTGGATATCCAAGACCCGTTCAGTAGATCCTGGAGCAGAGTCCAACGTTACACTTCAAAATCTAGAACTACTTTTAATTTTTGATTTTACTGCTAAAATAATTTTTTATAATTCTGCACTGTGTGCAGAATTATTTAACATTATTCTGAAGGTTTACTGTACCTTTAAGGTTACCAATGACCTACTTACAGCAAAATCTAAAGGCCGCTTCTCTCTGCTTATTCTCCTTGATCTGTCTGCAGCTTTGATACTGTTGACCACCCTCTTTTGCTCCAAACTCTCCAATCCTTTGGCATCTGCCACACAGCTCTCTCGTTCTTTTCCTATCTGTCTAACCGTACCTTTAGTGTAGCCTTCTCTGGGGCATCATCTGCCCCATTACCACTTTCTGTTGGGGTACCGCAAGGCTCTGTCCTCGGTACCCTTCTCTTCTCAATCTACACATCATCATTAGGATCCTTAATAATGTCCCACGGATTTCAATATCATTTGTATGCCAATGACAACCCAATCTACCTCTCTGCACCAGATGTATATCTCCTTCCTTGCTAACCCATATCACTAACTGTCTCTCTCATATCTCATCTTGGATGTCCTCTCACTACCTCAAGCTAAATCTCTCTAAAACTGAGCTTCATAATTTCCCCCCCTCTTCCCAAATATCCACCCCCAATTTCTCTATAACTGTTGATAACTCCATCATTACCCCTACCCCACATGCCCAATGTCTTGGGGTCACAATTGACTCAGATCTTTCTTTCACTCCTCACATTCAGTCCTTGGCTAAAGGCTGCCACTTCCACCTTAAACACATCTCTAAAAATAGACATTTCCTTACACAAGACACAACTAAGATTTTAATCCACTCTCTCATCCTTTCCAATTTTAACTATTGCAACTCCATCCTCTCTGGTTTTCCTAGCTGCTGCCTAGCTCCTTTACAATGAATTCCTTTTCTGAAGCTCATCTTCCTTACACGTCACTCTTCATCTGCTGTGATTCTCTGCCAATCCCTTCAATGGCTTCCTCTTGCCTCCAGGATTAAACACAAAATTCTCACTCTGACATACAAAACCCTCAACTGCGCTGCTCCCCTCTACATCTCAGATCTTGTCTCCAGATACTCTCTCTCCCATCCCCTTCACTCCGCTCATGATCTCCTACTCTCCTCCACTCTTGTTACCTCCTCACAATTCTGTTTACAAGACTTCTACAGACTGGCTCCCATCTTATGGAACTCCCTGTCTCGCTCCACAAGACTCTCCCCTAGTTTTGAAAGCTTCAAGCGCTCCCTAAAGACTCTACTATTCAGGGATGCATACAACCTACACTAACCTTCCTATCTCTACTGCTATCCCCTTGAACCCCTTAGCATGTAAGCCTATGAGCCCAGCTGTTTTTAGTTCACCTTCATAAGAGTCGACTACAACAGTGCAACTCTCGGCAGGGCCCTCTACCTATTTGATCCCTGTTAAATCATATCTTGTATACCGCCTATGTTTATAGTGCTGCGGAATCTGTTGGCGCTCTACAAATACCTGATAATAATAATAATAATTATATTGGGCTCATAGGACATAGTTTAGTACACATATAGGGCTTATAGGACATAGGATAGTGCAGATATAAGGCTTATAGGACATAGGATAGTGCACATATAGGGCTTATTGGACATAGTATAGTGCACATATAGGGTTTATAGGACATAGGATAGTGCACATATAGGGCTTATCGGACATAGGTAAATCAACATATAAAGCTTGTAGAGCATAGGATAGTGTACATATAAGATTTTAAAGACACAGGATAGTGCTCATATATGGCTTTTGAGAAAAAGGATAGTGCTCATATATGGCTTATTGGACATAGGATAATGCACATATATAGATTATCGGACATAGGTTATTGCACATATATGGCTTATGGGACATAGGATAATGCACATATATGGCTTGCGGGACATAGGATAGTGCACATATATGGCTTATGTGACATAGGTTATTGCACATATATGGCTTATGGGACATAGGTTATTGCACATATATGGCTTATGGGACATAGGTTATTGCACATATATGGTTTATGAAACATAGGATGCTGCAGAAATAGGGTTTATAAGACATAGTATAATGCACATATATGGCTTATGAAACATAAGATTGTGCACATATAGGGTTTATAGGACATAGGATAGTGCACATATATGCTTTATCGGACATAGGATAGTGCACATATATGGCTTATGGGACATAAAATAATGCACAAATAGGGTTTATAAGACATAGGATAGTGCACATATATGGATTATAGAACATAAGATAGTGCACATATATGGATTATAGAACATAGGATAGTGCACATATATGGATTATAGAACATAGGATAGTGCACATATATGGATTATAGAACATAGGATAGTGCATATATATGGATTATAGAACATAGGATAGTGCACATATATGGATTATAGAACATAGGGTAGTGCACATATATGGATTATAGAACATAGGATAGTGCACATATATGGATTATAGAACATAGGATAGTGCACATATATGGATTATAGAACATAGGATAGTGCACATATATGGATTATAGAATATAGGGTAGTGCACATATATGGATTGTAGAACATAGGATAGTGCACATATATGGATTATAGAACATAGGATAGTGCACATATATGGATTATAGAACATAGGGTAGTGCACATATATGGATTATAGAACATAGGGTAGTGCACATATATGGATTATAGAACATAGGATAGTGTACATATATGGATTATAGAACATAGGATAGTGTACATATATGGATTATAGAACATAGGGTAGTGCACATATATGGCTTATAGAACATAGGGTAGTGCACATATATGGATTATATATCATAGGATAGTGCACATATATGGATTATAGAACATAGGATAGTGCACATATATGGATTATAGAACATAGGATAGTGCACATATATGGATTATAGAACATAGGATACTGCACAAATAGGGTTTATAAGACATAGGATAGTGCACATATATGGATTATAGAACATAGGATAGTGCACATATAGGGTTTATAAGACATAGGATACGGCACATATAGGGTTTATAAGACATAGGATAATGCACATATAGGGTTTATACGACATAGGTTATTGCACATATGGGGTTTATAAGACATAGGATAGTGCACATATATGGATTATAGAACATAGGATAGTGCACATATAGGGTTTATAAGACATAGGATAGTGCACATATATGGATTATAGAACACTAGTACTAAAGCCCGTGTACACGGGCCATTTTTTTCAGAACAGCGGTCCCACCCCTTGCTCTCTCCCCCCTCTCTTTTGCTCTCTCTTCCCCCCTCTCTTTTGCTTTCTCTCCCCCCTCTCTTTTGCTTTCTCTCCCCCCTCTCCTTTGTTCTCTCTCTCCCCTCTTTTGCTCTCTCTCTCCCCTCTTTGGCTCTCTCCCTCCTTTCTTTTGCTCTCTCCCCCCCCCCTCTTCGGCTCTCTCCCCCCCCCCTCTTTGGCTCTCTCCCCTCTTTGGCTCTCTCCCCTCTTTTGCTCTCTCTCCTCTTTGGCTCTCTCCCCCCCCCCTTTGGCTCTCTCCCCCCCCCCCTTTGGCTCTCTCTCCCCCCTCTTTGGCTCTCCCCCCTCTTTGGCTCTCCCCCCTCTTTGGCTCTCTCCCCTCTTTTGCTCTCTCTCCCCTCTTTTGCTCTCTCTCCTCTTTGGCTCTCTTTCCTCTTTGGCTCTCTCTCTCCCCCCTCTTTGGCTCTCTCCCCCCTCTTTGGCTCTCTCCCCCCTCTTTTGTTCTCTCCCCCCTCTTTGGCGCTCTACCCCCCTCTTTGGATCTCTCCCCCCCTCTTTGGCTCGCCCCCCCCTCTTTGGCTCTGCCCCCCCCCCCTCTTTGGCTCTCTCTCCCCCCTCTTTGGCTCTCTCCCCCCCCTTTGGCTCTCTCCCCCCCCTTTGGCTCTCTCTCCCCCCTCTTTGGCTCTCTCCCCTCTTTTGCTCTCTCTCCCCTCTTTTGCTCTCTCTCCTCTTTGGCTCTCTTTCCTCTTTGGCTCTCTCTCTCCCCCCTCTTTGGCTCTCTCCCCCCTCTTTTGTTCTCTCCCCCCTCTTTGGCGCTCTCCCCCCCCTCTTTGGCTCTCTCCCCCCCTCTTTGGCTCTCCCCCCCCTCTTTGGCTCGCCCCCCCCCCTCTTTGGCTCTGTCCCCCCCCTCTTTGGCTCTCTCTCCCCCCTCTTTGTCTCTCTCCCCTCTTTTGCTCTCCTCTTTGTCTCTCTTTCCTCTTTGACTCTCTCTCTCCCCCCTCTTTGGCTCTCCCCCCCTTTAGCTCTCTCCTCCCCCTCTTTGGCTCTCTCCCCCCCTCTTTGGCTCACTCTCCCCCTCTTTGGCTCTCCCCCCCTCTTTGGCTCTCCCCCCCCCCCTCTTTGGCTCTCTCACCCCCCTCTTTGGCTCTCTCTCCTTTTTTGGCTCTTTTTCCTCTTTAGCTCTCTCTCTCCCCCCTCTTTGGCTCTCCCCCCCCTTCTCTTTGGCTCTCCCCCCCTTCTCTTTGGCTCTCCCCCGCTTCTCTTTGGCTCTCCCTCCCCTTCTCTTTGGCTCTCCCCCCCCTTCTCTTTGGCTCTCCCCCCCCTTCTCTTTGGCTCTCCCTCCCCCCCTTCTCTTTGGCTCTCCCCCCCCCTTCTCTTTGGCTCTCCCCCCCTTCTCTTTGGCTCTCTCCCCCCCCTTCTCTTTGGCTCTCTCCCCCCCTTCTCTTTGACTCTCTCCCCCCCCCTTCTCTTTGGCTCCCCCCCTTTCTCTTTGGCTCTCTCCCCCCCCTTCTCTTTGGCTCTCTCCCCCCCTTCTCTTTGGCTCCCCCCCCCCTTCTCTTTGGCTCTCCCCCCCCTTCTCTTTGGCTCTCCCCCCCCCTTCTCTTTGGCTTTCTCCCCCCCCCCTTCTCTTTGGCTCTCTCTCCCCCCCCTTCTCTTTGGCTCTCTCCCCCCCCTTCTCTTTGGCTCTCCCCCCCCTTCTCTTTGGCTCTCCCCCCCCTTCT
Source organism: Bombina bombina (assembly GCF_027579735.1). NCBI lineage: Eukaryota > Metazoa > Chordata > Amphibia > Anura > Bombinatoridae > Bombina > Bombina bombina. The sequence goes on from NC_069501.1 coordinate 1,274,960,567, forward strand.
CTTTGGCTCCCCCCCCCCTTCTCTTTGGCTCTCCCCCCCCCTTCTATTTGGCTCTCTCCCCCCCTTTTTTTTGGCTCTCTCCCCCCCTTCTCTTTGGCTCTCTCCCCCCCCTTCTCTTTGGCACTCCCCCCCCCTTCTCTTTGGCTCTCCCCCCCCCTTCTCTTTGGCTCTCTCCCCCCCCTTCTCTTTGGCTCTCTCCCCCCCTTCTCTTTGGCTCTCTCCCCCCCTTCTCTTTGGCTCTCTCCCCCCCCCTTCTCTTTGGCTCTCTCTCCCCCCCTTCTCTTTGGCTCTCCCCCCCCTTCTCTTTGGCTCTCTCCCCCCCCTTCTCTTTGGCTCTCCCCCCCCTTCTCTTTGGCTCCCCCCCCCCTTCTCTTTGGCTCCCCCCCCCCTTCTCTTTGGCTCCCCCCCCCCCCTTCTCTTTGGCTCTCCCCCCCCCTTCTCTTTGGCTCTCCCCCCCTTCTCTTTGGCTCCCCCCCCTTCTCTTTGGCTCCACCCCTTCTCTTTGGCTCTCCCCCCCCTTCTCTTTGGCTCTCCCCCCCTTCTCTTTGGCTCCCCCCCTTCTCTTTGGCTCCCCCCCCTTCTCTTTGGCTCTCCCCCCCTCCTCTTTGGCTCTCCCCCCCTTCTCTTTGGCTCTCCTCCCCCCTTCTCTTTGGCTCTCCCCCCCTTCTCTTTGGCTCTCTCCCCCCCCCTTCTCTTTGGCTCTCCCCCCCTTCTCTTTGGCTCTCCCCCCCCCCTTCTCTTTGGCTCTCCCCCCCCCTTCTCTTTGGCTCTCCCCCCCCTTCTCTTTGGCTCTCCCCCCCCCTTCTCTTTGGCTCTCCCACCCCTTTGTCTGTCTCCCCCCCCCCCCTCCTGCTCCCTCTCTGGCTCTGTCTTCACATCGCAGGACCCCGCCGGCCACGCCCCTCGCAACGCCCGGCCACGCCCCTATCGCAATGCTCCCGTCGGCCACAAACAGCTGTGAGGTCTGGGGAGCGCGTTGCCGCTTCTCACGCAGCAGACCTCACACCTGTTGAGTAGCTCGCGCTCCCTATCTCACAGCTGCTTGTATGCTGTGTACCTCGCGCTCCCTATCTCAAGGCCAAGTGTTTGTCTCTAGTGCGCATGACGGCTTCAGACAAACACTTGGCCTTTTATAATATAGGATAGGATAATGCACATATAGGGTTTATAACACATAGGATAGTGCACATATAGGGTTTATAAGACATAGAATAGTGCACATATAAGGTTTATAAGACATAGGATACGCACATATATGGATTATAGAACATAGGATAGTGTACATATAGGGTTTATAAGACATAGGATAGTGCACATATAGGGTTTTTAAGACATAGGATAGTGCACATATAGGGTTTATAAGACATAGGATAGTGCACATATAGGGTTTATAAGACATAGGATAGTGCACATATAGGGTTTATAAGACATAGGGTAGTTCACATATAGGGTTTATAAGACATAGAATAGTGCACATATAGGGTTTATAAGACATAGAATAGTGCACATATAGGGTTTATAAGACATAGAATAGTGCACATATAAGGTTTATAAGACATAGCATACGCACATATATGGATTATAGAACATAGGATAGTATACATATAGGGTTTATAAGACATAGGATAGTGCACATATAGGGTTTATAAGACATAGGCTAGTGCACATATAGGGTTTATAAGACATAGGATAGTGCACATATAGGGTTTATAAGACATAGGATAGTGCACATATAGGGTTTATAAGACATAGGACAGTGCACATATATGGATTATAGAACATAGGATAGTGCACATATATGGATTATAGGACATAGGATAGTGCACATATAGGGTTTATAAGACATAGGGTAGTTCACATATAGGGTTTATAAGACATAGAATAGTGCACATATATGGATTATAGAACATAGGATAGTGCACATATATGGATTATAGAACATAGGATAGTGCACATATATGGATTATAGGACATAGGATAGTGCACATATAGGGTTTATAAGACATAGGGTAGTTCACATATAGGGTTTATAAGACATAGAATAGTGCACATATATGATTTATGAGACATAAGATAGTGCACATATATGGATTATAGGACATAGGATAGTGCACATATAGGGTTTATAAGACATAGGGTAGTTCACATATAGGGTTTATAAGACATAGGGTAGTTCACATATAGGGTTTATAAGACATAGGATAGTGCACATATATGGATTATAGAACATAGGATAGTGCACATATATGAATTATAGAACATAGGATAGTGCACATATATGGATTATAGGACATAGGGTAGTTCACATATAGGGTTTATAAGACATAGAATAGTGCACATATATGGATTATAGAACATAGGATAGTGCACATATATGGATTATAGGACATAGGATAGTGCACATATAGGGTTTATAAGACATAGGGTAGTTCACATATAGGGTTTATAAGACATAGAATAGTGCACATATATGATTTATGAGACATAACATAGTGCACATATATGGATTATAGAACATAGGATAGTGCACATATATGGATTATAGGACATAGGATAGTGCACATATAGGGTTTATAAGACATAGGACAGTGCACATATATGGATTATAGAACATAGGATAGTGCACATATAGGGTTTATAAGACATAGGACAGTGCACATATATGGATTATAGAACATAGGATAGTGCACATATAGGGTTTATAAGACATAGGACAGTGCACTTATATGGATTATAGAACATAGGACAGTGCACATATATGGATTATAGAACATAGGATAGTGCACATATATGGATTATAGGACATAGGATAGTGCACATATAGGGTTTATAAGACATAGGATAGTGCACATATAGGGTTTATAAGACATAGGACAGTGCACATATATGGATTATAGAACATAGGATAGTGCACATATATGGATTATAGAACATAGGATAGTGCACATATATGGATTATAGGACATAGGATAGTGCACATATATGGATTATAGAACATAGGATAGTGCACATATATGGATTATAGAACATAGGATAGTGCACATATATGGATTATAGGACATAGGATAGTGCACATATAGGGTTTATAAGACATAGGGTAGTTCACATATAGGGTTTATAAGACATAGAATAGTGCACATATATGATTTATGAGACATAAGATAGTGCACATATATGGATTATAGAACATAGGGTAGTGATGTTTGCAGCAGGTTCCAGTATTTATTACATAGACAATAAATATACAAATAGGTTTAAAAAGCAAAATCTTTGCTCTATTAAAATCATATGTGGCAATAGTAGTCAGACACTCTGGGGTCCCAACGACTTTTAGAGAAAACACTTAGCAGCCGTTATGCCAGCAACTGTGTAGGGTTCGGTAAAACATAAATGGGTTTCAATGAGCCTTCCCCTCCTTGTAACACCTAACTGTGCTTCTGGCATACGTTTCACCATCAAATTGATCAAATATATTTTAAAACCTAGGTGTAGTGCAGCTTTTTGACGTTACAAATTTTTAGATAATATTCACAAGTTTATTTAATATTTTTTTTGTAATACACAAGTCACATATCTGTTTCTAGTTTAATGTTTGTTACTATGATTTTGTGGATAAGGTGACGATGCAATAGGTAGCTTCATACATACCTTTCATTTTACCATTGGTTTCTAAATAATTGTATTTTTTGTACGGTATGTCATGTTCGTGATTGATTGAAAATAATTCGGGTTAATGGCCTCACTTATGTAAATTATTATATTGGCAGTAAACTATCACCGTCCTCTCAATACATTAGTTTTATATAATTGTATTATGTTTACATTGGATGTTAATCATTTCCTAACCATTACACATATCTTCTTTCTGCAGAAAATAGCAACTTCCAAACATAGAAGAAAAGCCATAATGATTTCCTTAAATACTACAAGCTCCACTCCTGTGATGTTTATGCTACTTGGGATTCCTGGACTCGAACCATTTTACGTATATATCGCTATTCTCTTCTCGCTTGTTTATATAATATCAGTTGGTGGAAATATCTCTCTTTTACTGATCATTAAGATTGTTCGGAGCCTCCATGAGCCCATGTATTTTTTTCTATGTATGTTATCAATCATTGACTTAGTGTTGTCCAGTTCAACAACACCAAAAATGTTGGGAATCTTGTGGTTCAATTCACAAAAAAATTACTTTGCTGCTTGTCTCACACAGATGTTTTTCCTCCACTCTTTTGCTATAATGGAATCGGCTATTCTTTTAGCCATGGCATTAGATAGATACCTTGCCATTTGTCAACCTCTAAGATATAACACCATATTAACTAGCCAACTGATTATTATTATTGGCTTGATAGCTTTATGCAGAGCAGTGGCATTAATGACACCATTGCCTTTTCTTTTAAAAAGGCTGCCATTTTGTTCAGAAAATGTTGTCCATCACTCTTACTGTGAGCACATGGCTATAGTGAAGCTAGCTTGTGCTGATACCACCTTCAACAACATCTATGGCATAGTGGTGGCTCTCCTCATAGCTGGCCTTGATTTACTATTCATAGTGTGGTCTTACATATTGATTCTCAAGGCTGTGTTCCATTTGGCCTCTAGAGAGGCCAGACTGAAAGCCCTTGGTACGTGCGCCTGCCACATCTGTGCTATTCTTGTTTTCTATGTTCCAGTCGTTCTCTCATCTATAGTCCACAGGTTTGGAAAGAATGTTCCCCTTCATATCCATATCTTACTGGCAAATTTCTACCTAATGCTACCCCCCATGATTAATCCCATTGTTTATGGTGTTAAAACCAAGCAGATTCGGTGCAGAGTGAAAAAACTGTTCCACATGGCTGTTAAATGACTGACAAGTTAAAGTTTAAACAAAGGGCCATCAGTAAGCTCTTCATTTCACTATTTATGTACCATAATATTTTTTTACAGAAATAAAAATACAGCAACTCAGGGACACATGAAACTAGACAGTTTATCATTACTTCTACCTTAACATATTGTGAGCATCTCTTCGGTGCCTCCTGCAAAAGTGTTGCATTGTTAGAATTTATTTTCCTGTAACAATGAGAAAATGGAAACAGAATGAGAAATAATATATTAAATATAAAAAGGAAATTTTTTTTTAGTTTTTTTTTTTTTTTTTTTACACATTCTTAGTAAAAAGAAGGAACATAATGCATACAAGTGTATTCTATATTATCTAAATATAATTGAAAGTGCATATATATTTATAACCTTTTCAAAAAAGATATTTTGAGAAAGTCTCTTTTTTTAACATTAGATTGGAACCAAAAAGACCCATCAAGCCTACACATAGTACGTTACTAATTTCTTAGGATAGCCTTATGCATGTCCCATCAAGTCTACACATATTACTTTACTTATTACTTAGGATAACCTTATATATGTCCCATTAAGCCTACCCATATTACATGTTACTTATTACTTAGGATATGTAAGTGGGATGTGTACAGCACCTATGGCTGAGGAAATAGCTAACAGATAAAAAGTGCTGACTTGTTAGGTGAGTAAATTGTCTAACAGATAAAAAGTGCTGACTGTTAAGTCAGTAATTTATTAACACACTATATTAAATATTGCACATAAATATAATAACAATAAATATACTCATGGATCCATGAAATTAAAACAGAGTAAAATACTAATACATGCTCATAAAAATCCTGGTACATTAATGCAAGATGGAGAAGTGATCCTGATGTGACATACTTCAAGGAACCTTTGAATCAAAGATTATTGTACAATTATAACATAAATTAGTGGAGTTCAATAATCAAACCAGTGAGTGATCAACAGTGTCTGCAAATTTCTGCAAATGTCAATAGTGTCTGCAAATTTCAATTAGAAGTGTCTGTAAAGTGAATTGCAGGGATGTACATAAATGATGAAAAATGGTGATGAAAAATTATAGAAGATGGTGATGAAAAATTGTAGCATAGTGATGAAAAATTGTGGAAGATGGTGATGAAAAATTTGGTGAAATGATAAAATGAAAAAATAAAATAAATGTGTGAAACAAAGGGTGGCAACAAAATATTAAAAATGGAAAACTAAAAATTATTAAAAATTTAAAATTAAAATTACAATGGTAATGTAAAAATGAAAAAAGTGGTAATAATGTGACAAAAATGTGGCAAAAAATCCAATATATAATAATTGTAATCCAATAAGTCAAAACAAAAACAAAAACCTTGTATGCTTGATGGGGATGATCCTAAGGGGATCCTGGGCGTTTCCTTGGAGTTTAATTAACCAATGTTTGTATCGTCCTTGATTGTCTTTGTAAAAAATATAATAAAATAGTATAGTAGGTCCAGATATAGGAAATGAAAGTGGTGCTTACCAGTAGGTCGACGCGTTTCGGCCCTTAACTCAGGGCTTTATCAAGACTGGTTTTTGCGATGTTGATAGTCCCTTTAAATACCTTTTAGTAATGGGCGTGTAACTTAACCCTAATCAAAACCGGATGTATAGAACCGGAAGTGTACAGAATAAAAAACACCAGTATATTGTATGTTTAACGTATCTACTGTGATGTTGTTATATGGTTTTACAGTATAAAAAGGCTGAAGGAGAACGACCTGTACTGGGTGTCCAAGCATCTTTTTCCATCTCCCGGTTCCTAAAAATTGTCTCCTGGTTCCTAAAATCGATGCCATACCTGTACTCTATTGTGCAAAAAGATGGCATATGTGGTGTTTCATGCTGTTGTGCCTGTTGAGGGTCGGGGACCATCGTATAAAAAGGCTGAAGGAGAACAACCTGTACTGGGTGTCCAAGCATCTTTTTCCATCACCCGGTTCCTAAAAATTGTCTCCGGGTTCCTAAAATCGATGCCATACCTGTACTCTATTGTGCAAAAGGATGGCATATGTGGTGTTTAAAGCTGTTGTGCCTGTTGAGGGTTGTGGACCATTGTATAAAAAGGCTGAAGGAGAACAACCTGTACTGGGTGTCAAAGCATCTTTTTCCATCTCCCGGTTCCTTCCTAAAAATTGTCTCCGGGTTCCTAAAATCGATGCCATACCTGTACTCTATTGTGCAAAAGGATGGCATATGTGGTGTTTCATGCTGTTGTGCCTGTTGAGGGTCGGGGACCATCATATAAAAAGGCTGAAGGAGAACGACCTGTACTGGGTGTCCAAGCATCTTTTTCCATCTCCCGGTTCCTAAAAATTATCTTCGGGTTCCTAAAATCGATGCCATACCTGTACTCGATTGTGCAAAAGGAAGTAACCTTACCATGGGTCCCATGACCACATGTTTTATTGTTATACTTTGTCAGGGTAATCAGGAAGGCCATATAGACCTCCCCCGATAGGGGGAGTAAAAGGGATTAAACTGCGAAGAACATTACTACTTAACACAACCTTACCATGGGCCCCAGTCCGCATGTCTTATTGTTATGTTTTGTAAGGGTAATTATATATCATGCAGGCCATATAGACCTCCCCCGATAGGGGGAGTAACAGGGATTAAAGTGCTAAGAATAGTACTACTTAACACAACCTAGTTACCATGGGTCCCAGATTGCATGTTTTATTATTATACTTTGTCAGGGTAATCAGGCAGGCCATATAGAACTCCCCCGATAGGGGGAGTAAAAGGGATTAAACTGCTAAGAATAGTACTACTTAACACAACCTTACCATGGGTCACAGACCACATGTCTTATTGTTATACTTTGTCAGGGTCATTATATATCATGCAGGCCATATAGACCTCCCCCGATAGGGGGAGTAAAAGGGATTAAAGTGCTAAGAATAGTACTACTTAACACAACCTAGTTACCATGGGTCCCAGACCACATGTTTTGTTGTTATACTTTGTAAAAGTTAATCATGCATGCCATATAGACCTTCCCCGATAGGGGGAGTAAAAGGGATGAAACTGCGAAGAACAGTACTACTTAACACAACCTTACCATGGGTCCCAGACTGCATATCTTATTGTTATATTTTGTAAGGGTAATTATATATCATGCAGGCCATATAGACCTCCCCCGATAGGGGGAGTAACAGGTATTAAACTGCTAAGAACAGTACTACTTAACACAACCTAGTTACCATGGGTCCCAGACCGCATGTCTTGTTGTTATACTTTGTCAGGGTAATCATGCAGGCCATATAGACCTCCCCAGATAGGGGGAGTAACAGGTATTAAACTGCTAAGAACAGTACTACTTAACACAACCTAGTTACCATGGGTCCCAGACCGCATGTCTTGTTGTTATATTTTGTCAGGGTAATCATGCAGGCCACATAGACCTCCCCCGATAGGGGGAGTTACAGGGATTAAAGTGCTAATAACAGTACTACTTAACACAACCTAGTTACCATGGGTCCCAGACCGCATGTCTTGTTGTTATACTTTGTCAGGGTAATCATGCAGGCCATATAGACCTCCCCCAATAGGGGGAGTTACAGGGATTAAAGTGCTAAGAACAGTACTACTTAACACAACCTAGTTACCATGGGTCCCAGAACGCATGTTTTGTTGTTATACTTTGTATGGGTAATCATGCAGGCCATATAGACCTCCCCCGATATGGGGAGTAAAAGGTATTAAACTGCTAAGAACAGTACTACTTAACACAACCTAGTTACCATGGGTCCCAGACCGCATGTCTTGTTGTTATACTTTGTCAGGGTAATCATGCAGGCCATATAAACCTCCCCAGATAGGGGGAGTAACAGGTATTAAACTGTTAAGAACACTACTACTTAACACAACCTAGTTACCATGGGTCCCAGACCGCATGTCTTGTTGATATACTTTGTCAGGGTAATCATGCAGGCAATATAGATCTCCCCCGATAGGGGGAGTAACATGGATTAAAGTGCTAAGAATAGTACTAATATAAACACAACCTAGTTACCATGGGTCCCAGACCGCATGTTTTGTTGTTATACTTTGTCAGGGTAATCATGCAGGCCATATAGACCTCCCCCGATAGGGGGAGTTACAGGGATTAAAGTGCTAAGAATAGTACTACTTAACACAGCCTAGTTACCATGGGTCCCAGAACGCATGTTTTATTGTTATACTTTGTCAGGGTAATTATATATCTATCAAATCTATCTATTTATCTTCTATCGATTCTATCTATCAATCTATGTATATCTATCTATCTATCTATCTATCTATCTATCTATCTATCTATCTATCTATCTATCTATCTATCAAATCTATCTATCTCATGGCCATACTGTTTTGTGACAGCCACTTGTGTTTCGGCCAAATTTGAAGTAGGAGGACAGGCCAAGCATCTTCTTCCATCTCACTGTTCCGAAAATCAAGGCCATATAGAACTCCCCCAATAGGGGGAGTAACAGGTATTAAAGTTATAAGAATAGTACAACATAACACAACCTAGTTACCATGGGTCCCAGACCACATGTTTTATTATTATACTTTGTCAGGGTAATTATATATCTATCAAATCTATCTATTTATCTTCTATCGATTCTATCTAACTATCAATCCATGTATATCTATCTATCAAATCTATCTATCTTGTGGCCGGACTGATTTGAGACAGCCACTTGTGTTTTGGACAAATTTGAAGTAGGAGGACAGACCAATCATCTTCTTCCATCTCCCTGTTCCAAAAATGCAGGTAGTAAACTGCTAAGAATAGTACTACTTAGCACACCACGGGTCCCAGACCCCATGTCTTATTGTTAAACTCTGTCAGGGAAATTATATATCTATCAAATCTATCTATTTATCTATCGAATCTATCTAACTATCAATCGTATCTATCAAATATATATTGCATCTATTGATCTATGTAATTCGTATCTATCAAATGTATATTGCATCTTTTGATCTATGTAATTCGTATCTATCAAATGTATATTGCATAGATTAATCTATGTAATTCGTACCTATCAAATGTATATTGCATCTATTGATCTATGTAATTTGTATCTATCATATGTATATTGCATCTATTGATCTATGTAATCTATGTATCTACCTATCAAATCTATCTATCTCGTGGTTGTGCAAATGGACTGTTTGCAGTTGTTTGTGGTGCGTTACACGGGGAGTTTGGTCTGTCACTGTGAAGCGTGCATAACCCTTACGCTACCTGATCGATACAACATCCTACCTGATGTTTTAAATACGTTATTCAAATTTTTTTTAGGAATGTTAGGTGATTAAGGCCCTTTATGGGTTAAAACCAGACTCTGCATCAACTATGTAATTTTCTGTGGGAGTTTTGCCATGGATCCCCCTCCGGCATGCCACAGTCCAGGTGTTGGTCCCCTTGAAACAACTTTTCCATCACTATTGTGGCCAGAAAGAGTCCTTGTGGGTTTTAAAGTTCGCCTGCCTATTGAAGTCAATGGTGGTTCGCGAACAGTATCGGAAGTTCGAGTCCGCCATTCGCGAACCGAAATTTTAAGGCTCGCGACATCACTACAATTAAATACACTAAACTAAATTACAAAAAACAAACAAACACTAAATTACAAAAAATAAAAAAAAAGATTACAAGAATTTTAAGCTAATTACACCTAATCTAAGACCCCATATAAAAAAACAAAGCCCCCCAAAATAAAAAAAAAATCCCTACCCTAATCTAAATTACAAAAAGTAATTAGCTCTATTACCAGCCCTTAAAAGGGCCTTTTGTAGGGCATTGCCCCAAAGTAATCAGCTCTTTTACCTGTAAAAAAAGAGAACAACCCCCCTCATTATAACCCACCACCCACATACCCCTACTCTAACCCACCCAATCCCCCCTTAAAAAAAACCTAAGTCTAACCCCCAAGTGCTCCTTACCTGTCCTGAAGACCGGCGGAGAAGGTCCTGTTCAAGGCGGAGAAGTCTTCTTCCAGGCGGCGACCTCTTCTTCTTCCAGGATCCAGCCGGTGCGGAGGAGTTGAAGACCGATGACCGCGGAGCTGAAGACCGTCCATCTGGAACTGAAGACCGGCGATGCTGGAACTGAAGATCTGCGACGCTGGAACTGAAGACCGGAGCCGGAGCGTGGAGGATCCTCTTCATATGATCGCCGCCGTACACTGAATAGGAAATCAAGGTACGAGATTAAAAATGGTGTCCCTTGAATTCCTATTGGCTGATTTGAGTCTTCAAATTCAAATCAGCCAATCGGATGCGAGCTACTTTAATTCTATTGGCTGATTTGAATAGCCAATAGAATAAGAGCTACTGTAATTCTATTGGCTATTCAAATCATTTGTAACTTAGGTTAGGATTTATTTTACAGGTAATTTCATAATTATTTTAACTAGGTAGCTATTAAATAGTTATTAACTATTTAATAGCTATTGTACCTAGTTAAAATAAATACCAAGTTACCTGTAAAATAAATATAAACCCTAAAATTGCTACAATGTAATTATTAATGATATTGTAGCTATCTTATGGTTTATTTTATAGGTAAGTATTTAATTTTAAATATGAATAATTTAGTTAATATTATTAATATTATTTAGATTTATTTTAATAATAATTAACTTAGGGGTGTTAGAGTTAGATAGGGTTAATATAGTTAATATATATAATATAATAACTATATGAACCCTAATATAATTAGGGTTAATATAGTTAATACATATAATATAATAACTATATAAACTATATTAACCCTAATATAATTAGGGTTAATATAGTTAATATAGGTGGCGGCGGTGTAGGGGGCTCAGATTAGGGGTTAATATATTTAATATAGGTGGCGGCGGTGTAGGGGGATTAGATTAGGGGGTAATACATTTATTATAGGTGGCGGCGGTGTAGGGGGATTAGATTACATGTAAAAGAGCTGATTACTTTGTTACAATGCCCCGCAAAAGGCCCTTTTAAGGGCTGGTAAAAGAGCTGGTTACTTTGGGGCAATGCCACGCAAAAAGGGCTATTTGTAGGCTGAGATTTAGGTTTAGTGGTAGGGAAATTTTAGTATTTTAGGGGTTAATAAATTTAATTATAGGTGGTGGCAGTATAGGCGAATTAGATTAGGGGTTAATAATTTTAATATAGGTGGCGGCGGTGTAAGGGGGTCAGATTAGGGGGTAGTACATACAATATAGGTGGCGGCGGTGTAGGGGGATTATATTAGGGGGTAATATAGTTTAAATAGGTGGCGGCGGTGTAGGGGGATCATATTGGGGGTAATATAGTTAATGTAGGTGGCAGCGGGGTAGGGGGCTCACATTAGGGGGTAAAACATTTAATGTAGCTCGCGGTGGTGTAGGGGGGTCAGATTAGGGGTTAAGACATATGTAGCTGGCTGCGGGATCCGGGAGCGGCGGTTTAGGGGTTAATATATTTATTATTAGGAGTGAGAGGGGGGATTGCGGATAGAGGGGTATACGTGTCGGGCTATGTTTGGGAGGCGTGTTAGACAGTACAGGAGATTTTATAACTTAGTCAGTTTTTTATGCGGCGCCAGTTTCTAAAGTGCCGTAAGTCACTGGCAACTCCAGAAATTTGTACTTACGCAGATTTCTGGACATCGCTAGTTTGCCAGACTTACGGCACTTTAGCATCTGACGGCGCCGTATATAAGATAGCTCGAGTTGCGAGCTGAAACTACGGGCAGCGCAGGTTTCCACGCTTGCGCTGAAACCTGCGCCGTATATCGGATCGGGCCCTTGATATGTAACAGATTAGGGGCAAGATTACATATGCGGCAACGCCAGTTTCGGTATCACATATACAGCGCCACATATAAATGCGGTGCGTATATTTCACCTGTCGCCAGCAATTTTGACTCCCATAAGCTAACATAGAATGGTGTCGCACATCGGAATCACATATTCAGCGCAAAGATTTAAGAGGCGAAAATTTAGAAATTTTTCTTCATTTTCACCTTGCCACATATAGGCAGGTGCAGCACGCCTTATGCTGAGTATGTGAACACCAAAAACCCTGAAAATAGTAACTAATTCCTAACGCATGAGCAATATCTATCTACCTGTCAACCGTCATCCCCCCACCGCAATAACTAATAAACTATATTAACCCCTGAACAGCCAACCTCCACATCGCAAAACATCGAATTAACCTATCCAATAATATAAAAGGCCAAGTGTTTTTGTCCGAAGCTGTCATGCGCAGTAGAGACAGCACGAGAAAAAACACACACCTGGCCTTTGAGTCCCTAGCTGATCTGCGGCAGAAATGAGCGTGGCCAGCATGAGTGGGGGCGTGACCGACGTGAAGGGGTCGTGGCCAAGCGTGAATGGATGTGAAGGGGGCGTGGCTGGGCGTGAACGGGGCGTGACCGGACACGGTCACGCGATAGAGAGAGGAGAGAGATAGAGAGGGGGCAGAGATATAGAGGGCAGAGAGATAGAGAGGGGGAAGAGATAGAGAGGGGGAAGAGATAGAGAGGGGGGAGAGATAGAGAGGGGAGAGAGATAGAAACGGAGAGAGATAGAGATAGAGAGGGGGGAGAGAGATAGAGAGGGGGAGAGATAGAGGGGGGGGGGAGAGAGAGAGCGCAAAAGAGAGGGGGAAGAGTGCAAAAGAGAGGGGGGAGAGAGAGCGCAAAAGAGAGGGGGAGAGAGCACAAAAGAGAGGAGGGGAGAGAGAGCACAAAAGAAAGGGGGGGGAGAGAGAGAACGCAAAAGAGAGGGGGAGAGAGAGCGCAAAAGAGAGGGAGAGAGAGTGCAAAAGAGAGTGGGGAGAGAGAGAGCGTAAAAGAGAGGGGAGAGAGAGGGGGGTGAGAGAGCGCAAAAGAGATGGGGGAGAGAGAGAAAGTGCAAAAGAGATGGGGAGAGAGAGCGCAAAAGAGAGGGGGAGAGAGAGAGCGCAAAAGAGAGGGGAAGAGAGAGAGCGCAAAAGAGAGGGGGAGAGAGAGAGAGTGCAAAAGAGAGGGGGAGAGAGAGTGTGCAAAAGAGAGGGGGGAGAGAGAGAGCTCAAAAGAGAGTTTGGAGAAAGAGAGCTCAAAAGAGAGGGGGGAGAGAGCAAAAGAGAGGGGGGAGAGAGAGCGCAAAAGAGAGGGGGGGGAGAGAGAGAGGGCAAAAGAGAGGGGGAGAGAGAGAGCTCAAAAGAGAGGGGGGAGAGAGAAAGCTCAAAAGAGAGGGGGAGAGAGAGAGCAAAAGAGAGGGGGGAGAGAGAGAGCGCGGGGGGTGGGACCACTGTACTGCAAAAAATGGCCCGTGTGAACGGGCTTTACGACTAGTTAACCCATAATCCGCCAACCCCCCACAACGCTATATACCTAATAAAGTGATTAACCCTTAAACCGCCATCACCACACATCACAATATACCTTAATAAACTATTAACCCCTAATCCGCCATTCACCGATATTGCAAAGTACCTATTAAAACTATTAAGAGAGATTTCTGGAGCACTTACGCTCAATAGAAGATGAATACTCAGATACACCAGTATCTAGACACTTCAAAACATTACATAATTCAGATACATCAGCTCTTACTATCCAGGGGATAGATTTTGTTCCCCTTTGGAGAAGGTGAGGAGACAGGGCGATGACTCTTGATAAAAGGGAAGTTCTCTGGATGTTTAATCTTCAAACTACTTATCCTTTGGGTCTAAACATGAGAAGGGGCCTAGATTTGTTTGCTAAATAGTGAGTATTTCTAGTATCTTCCAGTCTTAGATATGCCTAAATAGGAGAAGGGGCCTAGGTTTATCTATTAAAGAGCAATAATATCTCAAAATATATGTTTAACCATAATTTTTTTCATTTATTAGGCATTATAATATTTAATACCTGAAAAAGGTTTCTTGTCATAGGCTCCCGTGTGTTATACTTATACCTTGGGTTTAAATATGAGAAGGGGCCAAAGTTAGTTTGTTAAGGAGTTAGTAACACTAGTATCTTTCTGTCCAGGTTACACTATATTCTTTTAAAGAATTCATACATAGAGTTTTTGCAAACTTATAAGGTATCTTCATGTATATAGTATATTTATAATCAAACGTGATTGTTTCTCTAGGAATTATTCTCTCTAATAAGTATTAACAATATTATGCATTGATATCCTATAATATATGTTTACCTATAATCTGTCTTTAATTAGGTATTACAATATTTAACATATAGAACAGGTTTCTTGTCATAGGCTCTCTTACATATATACAAATTACAGGTTGTTTAAGTTTGTTATGTCTCTTTAAGATTATTAGCTATAAATAGAGATCTGAAGTGCAAGTGCACAAAACGTTTGCTGTTTGCACCTGTTCTCACACCTGTTTTTTGCACATTTTTATGCTGACCGCTTTTTATCCTGTATGCTTTTAAGTATTTTGGAATAAATTTAGAATTTTATACATCTGGGCTTGGAGCGCTAATTTCTTTTCCCACTTTTGGATGCAATATTTGTTATGGGTGCGTTTGCAGACGCACTGGGAAGAGCAGTTGCCGCCTGAGAGTGTTACTTGGGAAGATACAAACATTAGGGACACGATCCCCACACCCTCTCTCTACCTGTGCCTACAAAGGATTATTAACTCGCTACCTAAAGACCCCAGGAGCGCACCGTTGAGCAGGTTCGTGTTACAATATTAAAACTATTAACCCCTAAACCGCTATCCCCAACCAACACAATAAACTTAATTAACCTATTAACCCCTAATCCTCCATTAACCCACATCGCAACAAACCTAATAAATCTAGTAACCCCTAATCCGCCAAACCCACACAATGCAAATAACTAATTATATTACTAAGCCCCCTAACCTAACACCCCTAAATTAACCCCAATTACCTAAATTAAAAAATACTAAGTTACAAACAATTAAAATAAAAAATAAACATTACTTAAAAATAATAAAAACCTATGATTAAATTAATCTAAGATTACAAAAATAAAACATTCTAACATTACATAAAATAATAAACCAAATTATCAAAAAATAAAAAAATAAACCTAATCCCTATCGGCTAGATTTAGAGTTCTGTGGCCAAAGGGGTGGGTTAGCTACGCGTGCTTTTTTTCCCCGCACCTTTTATATACCGCTGGTATTTAGAGTTCACAGAAGGGCTGCGTTAGGCTCCAAAAAAGGGAGCGTAGAGCATATTTACCGCCACTGCAACTCTAAATACCAGCGGTGCTTACGGACGCGTCCAGCTTCAAAAACGTGCTCATGCATGATTCCCCCATAGGAAACAATGGGGCTGTTTGAGCTGAAAAAAAACCTAACACCTGCAAAAAAGCAGCGTTCAGCTCCTAACGCAGCCCCATTGTTTCCTATGGGGAAACACTTCCTACGTCTGCACCTAACACTCTAACATGCACCCCGAGTCTAAACACCCCTAACATTACACTTATTAACCCCTAATCTGTCGCCCCCGCTATCGCTGACACCTGCTCCGTACACCGCCGCAACCTACATTATCCCTATGTACCCCTAATCTGCTGCCCATAACACCGCCGACCCCTATATTATATTTATTAACCCCTAATATGCCGCCCCCACTATCGCTGACCCCTGCATATTATTATTAACCCCTAATCTGCCGCTCTGTACACCGCCGCAACCTACATTATCCCTATGTACCCCTAATCTGCTGCCCATAACACCGCCGACCCCTATATTATATTTATTAACCCCTAATATGCCGCCCCCGCTATCGCTGACCCCTGCATATTATTATTAACCCCTAATCTGCCGCTCCGTACACCGCCGCAACCTACGTTATCCCTATTAACCCCTAATCTGCTGCCCCCAACGTCGCCTCCACCTACCTACACTTATTAACCCCTAATCTGCCGACCGGAGCTCGCCGCTACTCTAATAAATGTATTAACCCCTAAAGCTAAGTCTAACCCTAACACTAACACCCCCCTAAGTTAAATATAATTTAAATCTAACTAAATAAATTAACTCTTATTAAATAAATTAATCCTATTTAAAGCTAAATACTTACCTGTAAAATAAACCCTCATATAGCTACAATATAAAATATAATTATATTGTAGCTATTTTAGGATTAATATTTATTTTACAGGCAACTTTGTAATTATTTTAACCAGGTACAATAGCTATTAAATAGTTAATAACTATTTAATAGTTACCTAGCTAAAATAATTACAAAATTACCTTTAAATTAAATCCTAACCTAAGTTACAATTAAACCTAACACTACACTATCAATACATTAATTAAATACAATACCTACAAATAAATACAATTAAATAAACTAACTAAAGTACAAAAAATAAAAAAGAATTAAGTTACAAAAAATAAAAAAATATTTACAAACATTAGAAAAATATTACAACAATTTTAAGCTAATTACACCTACTCTAAGCCCCCTAATAAAATAACAAAACCCCCCAAAATAAAAAAATGCCCTACCCTATTCTAAAATTAAAATAGAAAAGCTCTTTTACCTTACCAGCCCTTAAAAGGGCCCTTTGCGGGGCATGCCCCAAAGAATTCAGCTCTTTTCCCTGTAAAAAAAAACATACAATACCCCCCCACATTACAACCCACCACCCACATACCCCTAATCTAACCCAAACCCCCCTTAAATAAACCTAACTCTAAGCCCCTGAAGATCTTCCTACCTTGTCTTCACCATGCCAGGTATCACCGATCGCTCCAGGCTCCGAAGTCTTCATCCAAGCCTAAGCGGGGGCTGGCGATCCATCATCCGGCTGAAGTCTTCTATCAAGCGACGGCTGAAGAGGTCCAGAAGAGGCTCCAAAGTCTTCATGCTATCCAGGCAGAAGAGTAGATCCGGACCGGCAACCATCTTCTTCAAAGCGGTGACAAGTGGCTCCATGTTGAAGACCTCTGGCGCGGATCCATCCTCTTCTTGCGACGTCCTAAGTCCGAATGAAGGTTCCTTTAAATGACGTCATCCAAGATGGCGTCCCTCGAATTCCGATTGGCTGATAGGATTCTATCAGCCAATCGGAATTAAGGTAGGAAAAATCTGATTGGCTGATGGAATCAGCCAATCAGATTCAAGTTCAATCCGATTGGCTGATCCAATCAGCCAATCAGATTGAGCTCGCATTCTATTGGCTGATCGGAACAGCCAATAGGATGCAAGCTCAGTCTGATTGGCTGATTCAATCAGCCAATCAGATTTTCCCTACCTTAATTCCGATTGGCTGATAGAATCCTATCAGCCAATCGGAATTCGAGGGACGCCATCTTGGATGACGTCATTTAAAGGAACCTTCATTCGGACTTAGGACGTCGCAAGAAGAGGATGGATCCGCGCCGGAGGTCTTCAACATGGGGCCGCTTGTGACCGCTTGGAAGAAGATGGTTGCCGGTCCGGATCTACTCTTCTGCCCGGATAGCATGAAGACTTTGGAGCCTCTTCTGGACCTCTTCAGCCGTCGCTTGATAGAAGACTTCAAGCCGGATGATGGATCTCCAGCCCCCGCTTGGGCTTGGATGAAGATTTCAGATCCTGGAGCGATCGGTGATACCTGGCATGGTGAAGACAAGGTAGGAAGATCTTCAGGGGCTTAGTGTTAGGTTTATTTAAGGGGTTTGGGTTTGGGGTATGTGGGTGGTGGGTTGTAATGTTGGGGGGGGTATTGTATGGGGTTTTTTTACAGGCAAAAGAGCTGAATTCTTTGGGGTATGCCCCGCAAAGGGCCCTTTTAAGGGCTGGTAAGGTAAAAGAGCTTTTCTATTTTAATTTTAGAATAGGGTAGGGCATTTTTTTATTTTGGGGGCTTTGTTATTTTATTAGGGGGCTTAGAGTAGGTGTAATTAGCTTAAAATTTTTGTAATATTTTTCTAATGTTTGTAAATATTTTTTTATTTTTTGTAACTTAGTTCTTTTTTATTTTTTGTACTTTAGTTAGTTTATTTCATTGTATGTATTTATAGGTATTTAATTTAATTAATTAATTGATAGTGTAGTGTTAGATTTAATTGTAGATAATTGTAGGTAGTTTATTTAATTTATTTATCGATTGTGTAGTGTTAGGTTTAATTGTAACTTAGGTTAGGATTTATTTTACAGGTAATTTTGTAATTATTTTAACTAGGTAACTATTAAATAGTTATTAACTATTTAATAGCTATTGTACCTGGTTAAAATAAATACAAAGTTGCCTGTAAAATAAATATTAATCCTAAAATAGCTACAATATAATTATAATTTATATTGTAGCTATATTAGGGTTTATTTTACAGGTAAGTATTTAGCTTTAAATAGGAATAATTTATTTAATAAGAGTTAATTTATTTCGTTAGATTTAAATTATATTTAACTTAGGGGGGTGTTAGTGTTAGGGTTAGACTTATAAAACAAAGAAACCTGTATTGGGACTGAACACATCCACAGGGCGATTGGTGGAGGTAAAAACACAAACTTTATTGTAAGTAGTACAACAATCTCAGGGTGCAATCAAGCTCAGGAGTGAACTAAGAGCAACTGAAACGTCCACGCGTTTCCTGCCCGTAGGCACTTCGTCAGGGACTAAACATGTTGATACACACACAGCTTAAAAAGACTCATCTCTCTTACGTCACAATATAAACACCTGCTCATTATTGTTAAAAGGACAGCAAATAACAACAGGCAGAGAATCGTTACTAGAGGGCATGAGAGATATCCAAATACATTTATAATACAAGTCAGAATCATATCTTATGTAATACATGTGTATAAATCTTGTATCGGCAACAGTAACATATGAAAGATACAATACAAATGACTTGGTTAAACAGTAATAAACAATTGGATCTCGATATTCCCTGATGTTATCGCCAACCAAATAGTAATAGATGAGCATTAATAGCAACATTTTAAAAGCTAAAAAAATAATGTTATTGTTCTTAAAGATGTTGAAGGGACTCGAAAAGGATTATTAAACCGGCTCACATATAATTGCGAAAAAATATATATAGTATTGACAAAATAAAGAAATATATATATAAATATGCAATATTGATATAATGAAGTATAACATGTGAGACCAGCTATTTTACACCTGTCCACTATAGGATGTGGGAAAAGGATATTATTACAGACTAAGCTAATGCACCTCTGACCCAGCATCTATAACCCAGACTACATGAACCAAAGTCTCTGAACCTGAAATTATCGAATTCAATTTATTTGTGAAATTCAGCAAAAAGAAGAAAAGCAAATCCTCCAAAATAACCATCCAGTGTCAGTGAATAAGTATCTGCATCGTGAAAGAAGAAAAGTGTTTGCATGGTGAATAGACAAAAAGGGAAGTGAGTAGGTGAGAGTGTGAAAATGAAATAAACATGCATGTTTAAAAATGCATGAATAGAAGGTGTACAGAATACTAATAAATATTAGATTCTTGACTCTAATGGTCCTGCCCAAATGGATAAAGTATTTATAGATATATGTAATATATATAACGTTCTGGTGTATCTAATTACTCAATAACGATATAACGAAATCCTACTCTGTGAGTGAATGGTAAAGTTGAGTGTGCACTTAATGTGTTAAACCTAACCTATTGTTAATAAGAATTGAACTAATAAATATTAATATTGTAAAAACAAGGTGAGGAGTAACTATAATAAATTTAAGAAATCTAATAGGTTCGTAGCTTCTGCTAAAGGGGTAAAAAAAAAACTAATTGTTTATATCAAGATGTGGGCTAGGAGAAAAGCTGGCTAGTGTCTTGTGGGGCTATAGTTAATATTACTACTAACTAGGGTAAAAGGCCCTTACTTATATACAGTAAAGTGAGGATTAGCCTATATCTTATAAAACTATAGTGGCAAGGGTGAGTAAAGTTGGAGGAAGAGACATTAAAGGATAGGTGAAGAGAGCGAGGCTCTGGTTTTTATATAGAGTAAACAAATAAAGGCCAGGACCAACATGATTATTGAATACATATCAAAATATGCCACTTCCATGGGGCTATGGGATTTTAACTTCCTAAGGGTGAATAAGCAGTTCTAGTCTACAAAATATCTAAGGTCAGTAATTTTATTCATACCCTGAGGTGCACCTGTGGATAGATTGAAAATCCAGAAAGCCTCTTTCCTGTTAAGGAGAGCCATTCTGTCTCCTCCTTTGATATCATGAGGGGCATGATCTATGCCTTGAAATCTAAACATAGTCCTCAGGTTAGCATCATTGATAGGAATATTCATAGAAATGAAATGTTCAACAAAATGTTTAGCCACAGGTGTGGAGGGTGGATCATGTTTGATAGAAAGCAAATGCTCTCTGATCCTGTCTTTGAGGAGTCTGGTGGTCCTACCTATATATTATTTGCAACAAATGTTACAATTAATTAAGTAGACCACAAATCTTGAATTGCAAGTTAATCTAAATCTTATATCAAACAATTTTCCTGAGAACGTGGACTTGAATTCAGTGCCCGTAGTGACAAATTCACAACTCTTACAGGGGATTGTTCTACATCTATAAAACCCCTTTGTCGGTTGTAACCAGGAGTTAGTTCCTTTGGTTGAAAAGTCTCGATATAAATGATTACCAATAGTTTTAGCTTTTTTGCTGACTATTCTAATGCCCTGATTCTTTAAAGAATCATGTAAGAGGGCATCTCTCTCTAAAACAGGTAAATATTTTTTAACAATGTTACTAATACAATTGAATTGTCTACTGTAGCTGGTTGAGAAAGTTATAGGAGACTTAGAACTAGGTTTGTTTTTTGGAACATCTTTTAATAATTCATCCCTATTCATTTTTTCCACCTCACCGTTAGTTTTTTCAAGGGAGCTGGCATCATATCCCCTTATTAAGAGGCGTTGAGACAAGGACTGTGCTTGTTCTCTGTATGTATGTATACTACTACAGTTGCGTCTAAGTCGCATGTATCGCCCCTTAGGAATAGCTTTCTTGAGGTGTACTGGATGATGTGAATCTGCTCATAAGATTGTATTCCCTGAGGTGGATTTTCTGAATGTAGAAGTTTTAATGGAATGTGAAGTGTTATCCAATGTTAATGTAATATCGAAAAAGGATATACTATCCTTAGATGCTAAATAAGTAAACCTTAGATTGTAATGGTTATTATTTAAATATTCCACAAATTCTCCTATTGTGTCAATGTCCCCATTCCATATTATGACCAAATCGTCTATAAATCTCCTATAAAACGTAATGCTCGACTTAAAAGGGTTGTCATCATGGAAAATCTTTTGAAATTCAAAATTCGTTAGGTAAAGATTTGCATATGATGGTGCAAACTTTGCACCCATGGCGGTGCCCTGGTTCTGAACATAATGGGTGCCTTCAAATGTAAAGTTGTTATGATTCAGAAGAAATTTTGCACCATCACATACAAATCCAATAAACTTCTCATCATATGCAGTGTACATTTCAAGCATAGCATGCAGTGCCTTTATTCCCTGATCATGTGGTATACAAGAGTATAATGATGTAACATCGATAGTAAGTAAAATATCACCATCAGACACATGTATGGAATTCAGCAGTCTTAATAGATGTTTGGTGTCACGGAGGTATGCTGGAGTTGTCTGAACAATGGGTTGTAGGACTGTATCGATAAAGGACCCCAATTTCTCCCCAAATGACCCTACTCCAGAAATAATGGGGCGTCCTGGAGGAGTCTCCCTAGATTTGTGGATTTTGGGCAGGTGTTTGAAGACTGGTGTAATGGGGAAATGTACTCTAAATGTATCTGATTTGTATTTAGTAATAACACCCTGCTGGACAAAATGGTCTAAAAAATTATCAAGTTCAGCAATAAATCTATTTGTAGGATTAAATGTTAACCTTTTGTAATGTCATCGTTGAGCTGTCTCTATGCCTCCCTGGTGTATTGTGCCCTATCCTGTATAACTATACAGCCACCCTTATTAGAATTCTGAATGATGAGATCCTTATTATCCTGTAGCTTTTTCAAGATATTTTTGTCTTTTTTAGAAAGATTATTACTCCTGCCGTAACTATGTAATGAACTAATGTTCGTTTCCCTCGCTAGTGCATGTAAATCTCTTTCTACCAAACTTTGAAAGACCTCAATAAAGTCACCCCTCATTTGTATAGGATAGAAATGTTTGCCTGAGCTCATGTTGATGTTAGGTATGCTTGAATTATTTACATTGGATCGTGTACTCTCACTTTCAAGCGACAATAAACTAACAATTTGGCATTGATCCTCAAAATTGAGACTATCTATGCCAATATTAGTAGTGGTAATAATGTTCAAGTTTGCATTAATTGATTCTCCTTCCTGAGTGTTGCTTGCTGTCAAGCCGGCCTCATGTTCTTGACCAATATTGCGATCCGCCAAGGCAAAATGTCTCTTTAACGTGAGCTTCCTAGTAAATCTGTTAAAGTCTACAAGGGTTTGAAAGAGATTGAAATCCCTGCTAGGTGCAAATCCTAAGCCTTTTGAAAGAACAGATAATTCCTCCTTCTTCAGTGGTATACATGACAGATTTACTACGTTAAGATCTTCATGTTGGGTTATTTCATATATGTTACTTATTTCTTTGAGACATGGCCCCTTCCCCTTGGCGGTTTTCTGCTTGGATATCTCGCCGGAGTAGCCGTGCTGACTTCTATTGGATGATCGTTTTTTGAAGCGCCATTGCTTGCTCCATGCACACTACTAGTGTATCCAACAGATGTGATGTCTTCAATAGATCTGTGGGATGACCCCTTCTTAGGTTTGACTGTTGGTTCGGAAGCTCGGCTCTGTTCCTTGTCACTGATAGGAGTAGAAGCTCGTGGGCTCTCGTCACTTACATCTGTTTCGAAGCTGGAGAAGGTGACTTTTTTATCTGCAACCTTTTTCTTGTTTTTGCTCCTCATATTTCGTCTTGTTGAATTCCAACTGTAAACGATATTGAGTTCATAATCTTTGCAATCTCTATGATACTTCTTGAGCTTAGTTTCAGTTAATTCATCGTCAAGTTTCTTTAAAGTTGTTTCCAACTGGGTTGAATAATCATTGTACTTTGGATCATTAGTAAATTGCTCACAGCTGTCTTTAATGTCGGTTAGTTCCTGACAGGCTTTTGTATACTCCAGCTCCTTATCCTTTAGAAGCTGTTCCATCAATGTAAGTGAACATTGGCTTAGAGTGTTGTTCCATTCAGTCATAAACTCCAAGCGCTGTGAGGCATATGCAGGATACTTTTTCATTCTCAAGCCTCTGGGTATTTTACTCTCATTGATGTAAAGTTTCAAAAACTCAATGTCCCACCAGAGTTTTAACTCATTGACCTCCTTTTTCTCCCTCAGTACAAAGATGGAACATAAATCCTCTGGAGTCTCACCTCCTGAGCTAGCACCCTGTAGCAGCGAATTGAACTTCGCCCTGCGGCTGGTATAAATGGCTTCCGCCATGTTTTGGACTCGTAAAACTGCTAGGAGCTAATTGGAACACAGAAGTATCCCAACTTTAACAAATAGTTAAATATGCAATGCAGTTATAGCACACTGTAAAAATATTCAGTCACTGTGAATGTTAAACTGTCTCTGTTTAAAGACAAAATGATATCGTATACGTGACGGTATCAAACTGGTAATGACGTGTACACAGTGAGTGTAGTAAGTCCTTATTATCAAAAGGTGGAACTGTAGTAATGATAAAATTTGCTGGTAATGCAGACGTTTCAGTTGCTCTTAGTTCACTCCTGAGCTTGATTGCACCCTGTGATTGTTGTACTACTTACAATAAAGTTTGTGTTTTTACCTGCACCAATCGCCCTGTGGATGTGTTCAGTCCCAATACAGGTTTCTTTGTTTTATATTCATTGCCTGTGCATCCGGGAACCAGAGGAGCGTCTCCCTACCTGTTAACAGGACGTCCTAAGGTGGAGCTTCATAAGCGGCAGAGGTGGTGAGAATACCTGGCTTATTTTGCACCGTGATTTACATGCATTACTTAACTGCCGTTTATTCTGCATTACCAGCACATTTTATCATTACTACAGTTCCACCTTTTGATAATAAGGACTTACTACACTCACTGTGTACACGTCATTACCAGTTTGATACCGTCACGTATACGCTATCATTTTGTCTTTAAACAGAGACAGTTTAACATTCACAGTGACTGAATATTTTTACAGTGTGCTATAACTGCATTGCATATTTAACTATTTGTTAGGGTTAGACTTTAGGGGTTAATACATTTATTAGAGTAGCGGTGTGGTCCGGTCGGTAGATTAGGGGTTAATAATTGTAGGTAGGTGGAGGCGACGTTGGGGGCGGCAGATTAGGGGTTAATAAATATAATATAGGGGTCGGCTGTGTTAGGGGCAGCAGATTAGGGGTACATAGGTATAATGTAGGTTGCGGCGGTGTACGGAGCGGCAGATTAGGGGTTAAAAAAAATATGCAGGTGTCAGCGATAGCGGGGGCGGCAGATTAGGGGTTAATAAATATTATGTAGGTGTCGGCGGTATTAGGGGCAGCAGATTAGGGGTACATAGGGATAACGTAGGTGGCGGCGGTGTGCGGTCGGCAGATTAGGGGTTAAAAAAATTTAATAGAGTGGCGGCAATGTGGGGGGGGGCCTCGGTTTAGGGGTACATAGGTAGTTTATGGGTGTTAGTGTACTTTAGAGCACAGTAGTTAAGAGCTTTATAAACCGGCGTTAGCCCAGAAAGCTCTTAACTACTGACTTTTTTCTGCGGCTGGAGTTTTGTCGTTAGATTTCTAACGCTCACTTCAGCCACGACTCTAAATACCAGCGTTAGAAAGATCCCATTGAAAAGATAGGATACGCAATTGACGTAAGGGGATCTGCGGTATGGAAAAGTCGCGGCTGCAAAGTGAGCGTTAGACCCTTTCCTGACTGACTCTAAATACCAGCGGTAGCCCAAAACCAGCGTTAGGAGCCTCTAACGCTGGTTTTGACGGCTAACGCCAAACTCTAAATCTAGCCATATGAAAATAAAAAAGCCTCCCCAATAAAAACACCCCCTAATCTACAGCTAAACTACCAATAGCACTTTAAAGGGCCTTTTGTAGGGCATTGCCCTAAGTTAAGCAGCTTTTTACCTTAAAAAATACTAAGTCCCCCCTCTAACAGTAAAACCCCCACCCACCAAACCCCCAAAATAAAAAAAACTAACACTAAAAAATCCTAAACTGCCCATTGCATTTGTATGGGCATTCAACTATTTTTCAAAGGCCCATTAAAACCCTAATCTAAAAAAAAAAAGAAAAAAAAAAAAGCCTAAATCAATACCCAAGATAGGTACTCGCGGTTCCTGAAGTCCGGCGGTGGAGTCTTCTTCCAAGCGGCAATATCTTCAATCTTCTTCCAGGAACAAGCCAGCGCAAGCAAGTAAATGAAGACCGGTGACCGCGGAACTGAAGACAAGCGACCGCGGAAATGAAGACCGGCAACCGCGGAGCCATGAAACGTGGAGATCCATTTCATATGATCACCGCCGCACACTGAGGATTGAATTCAAGGTATGCATTTAAACATGGGGTACCTTGCATTCCTATTGGCTGATTTTAGTCTACAAATTCAAATCAGTCAATAGGATGAGAGCAACTGAAATCCTATTGGCTGTAAAAAGATAGAAGATATCGCAGCTTGGAAGAAGACTTCACCGCCGGACTTCAGGAACCATGAGTACCTATCTGGGGGTTAGATTTAGGCTTTTTTTTTGGGGGGGGGTTTGTTTTTTTATTTTGGGGGTTTGGTGGGTGGGGGGGATTACTGTTAGAGGGGGGTCTTAGTATTTTTGAAGGTAAAAGCTGTTTATCTAAGGACAATGCCTTACAAAAGGCCCTTTTAAGGGCTATTGGTAGTTTAGCATTAGATTAGGTGGTGTTTTTATTTGGGGGGGACTTTTTATATTCATAGGGATTAGTTGTTGTTTTTTATTTTTGATAATTTGGTTTATTATTTTTTTTTTTTATTAACAAGCTTTATTGAGTATTTGTGCATACAGGTTTTGCATACAGTGGAGTCAAAGCAGTACACAAACATCTTGTATAAATATTATCAAATGTTTACAGAACTGTATCATTTTAGTGTGCAATCAACTACTTTTCTTTACTTTTTTTTCACCTGTAAATGTTTAATATAATAAACTTCTATGTTCTGAAAGCTTGTTTTTCTTCTTTTTTTCCCTCCTTTTTTCCCCTTTTACCCTCTTTCCCCTGGTAACTTTTCTGAACTTATTAACATCAGAGATAACATATAACTGTGTGTCAAAAAAATATATATATATAATTTTTGGGGGGGCGGGTTTGGGGAGGGGAGTTTCAAGGGGGGAGAAGGGGGGGAGGGGGGGTTGCTAGGTGGCGTACTCTTAATTATACGCCGTTCGGATCTATTCTGTCTATAAGCCGGTGCCCCTCCATGCAGCCAGCATCATCTCATGTGTGTCTATCTAATTGATTTTAAAATAGTGGAATCTTTCTAATATAAGCAACTCATCTACCGCGTGGGTCCATTCCTCCAGGGTTGGGACAACTCCCGATTTCCATTTTTTGGGTATTAGTTTTTTTGCTCCTGTGAGCATTATTAGCAGTAGCGCTCGCACGTGTGGTACTTTAATTGCAGGGATTTGGAATAGAAGGGCCGCTTCTGGGGTGTTTGGAATGGTAATTTGTAGTTTATCTGTCATGTGGCTGAGCACTTTGTGCCAATAGTCTTTTATTTTTGGGCATTCCCACCATATATGCAGAAGTGTGCCTTGTTCTCCACAGTCCCTCCAGCACATAGGGCTTACTGACTTAAAGCATTTGTGTAGTCTTGTTGGGGTCAAGTACCATCTACTAGTGAGTTTTAAGTGAATTTCCTGTACGTTTGCTGAGATGGAAGAGCGTTTAGCCAATTTAAAGGATTTGAGCCAAATGTCTTCATCAATATCTTTTCCTAGGTCTTTGCACCAAGCCTTTGTGTAAGAAGGGAGAGAAGACCCTGGTGGGGTTGTTAGGAGCTTATAGATCAGTGATATCAACCGCCTAGGTGGTTTACTTGTCGTGCATAGTGTCTCAAATGATGTTAATGTTCTCATGAAATTCTCTCTATTTTTGTGATTTGCAATGTAGTGGTGAAACTGGTTATATCTCAGCCAGGAATTGAAGATAGCTACATATTTCTCTGCCATATCTTGCTGGGATAATAGTTTCCCACCAGCTAATGCAAAATGCAATGAGCCTTCACGAAGGCTATAGGGCTTATTCAGTTGTGTACCCAGATGGAAATGGGAGATCTGGGTTTTCTATAATGGGTGTAAGAGGCAAGTGTTTTGTTGAGATATGTGTGCTGGTGTTAATTGTTTTGTCCCAATTTCTAATGGTTTCAGCTATAATAGTGTATTTACATATAGTCTTTGGGCGTTTCAAGTGTGGAGTGAACGCAAGTGCTCCTACGTTGTTGAGGTTAAGGATTTGGCCATCTAGTCTTACCCACGCTTTATTTGTGGAGTTGTGGGCCCATTCTACTATTCTCTGTAGAAAGATTGCCTATCTGTAGTTTGCTAGATCCGGGAAGCCTAGGCCTCCTTTGTCTCAGTGTTTTCCTTGGCACACAGGGTTTAATATTATTCCATATGAATTGTTCTAGTATTTTTTGGAGTTGTGGAATAAAGTCTTTGGGAATAGATATTGGGAGTGTTTGTAGTATGTAGAGTATGCGTGGGAGAATGTTCATTTAAATGACTCCAATTTTGCCCAACCATGAAAGGGGCTTATTCTTCCATGAAGAAAGGTCTCTAGTTATTTCATTTTTCAGATTGAGGTAATTTAATTTAAATAGATCTCGGGGGTTTTTGGGGAGGAGAATCCCTAGGTATTTCAAATGGGAGGCTGCTACTGGTATTTGATGTGTTTCGCATTGTTTAAGTAATTGCCCCTGTTGCGCTGATATGTTAAGGGTTTCGGATTTTCATTATATTGAGGTGAAGAGAGTTTAGGTATGGAGGTTTCAATGTTAGTGAGAGTATATAGAATATCATCAGCGTATAACGCTTGTTTGTATTCATTTTCTTTTATTGTTATGCCGGAGATATTGGGATCATTGCGGATCTTCTGTGCCAATGCTTCAATTGATATAGCGAACAGAAGTGGGGAGAGAGGGCATCCCTGCCTTGTCCCGTTTGAGATTCTAAAGGTATCCGAGAGAGTTCCATTGACCCTCACTTTCGCATTCGGGTCAGTGTACAATGAGGACGCTAGGTTTGTAAATGCAATCCCGAAATTCATGGCCTTCATCACCCGACGCAGGAAGAGCCAATCGACGCGGTCGAAGGCCTTCTCTGCGTTAGTCGAGAAAAGCACCATAGGCACCCCCTCGTTGCGCGCATGTTCTATTAGTTGTATGACTTTACAGGTGTTGTCCCTTGCTTCTCTGCTAGGGACAAATCCCACCTGATCTGTGGAAACGAGATCTGGTAAGTATCTATTAAGTCGCATGGAGAGGATCTTAGCGAGGATCTTGATATCAATGTTTAACAGTGATATAGGCCTGAAATGTTCAGGAGTAGAGTGAGGTTTGCCCGGTTTGGGAATCACCAATATGTAGGCCTCTTGCATAGAGCTGGGAAGTTGGGGTTCTTTAATTAAGCTGTTGAACAGCTGCAGCATTTTAGGGGCTAGAGTGTTAAAAAAGGTTTTATAGTATTTGATAGTGAGCCGATCCGGGCCTGGGCTCTTACCATTTGGGAGGTCTTTAATCGCTGATGTTAGCTCGTCTTGGGATATGGGTATGTCAAGTGTGTCGGCCTCTTCTTTTGTTAGACAAGGTAAGTCCAAAGATGCTAGGTACGCATCCATAGCCTTCTCCCTGCCATTGGATTGTGTTTGTTTGTCTGACTTCCTATTTATATTATATAGGGCTTTATAATAGTGATTAAATGCGTTAGCTATTTGTTTATTACTTTTTACTTTGGCGCCGTCTTTGTCTGTGATGCTATAAATGTGTGTGCGGAGTTGCTGCCTACGAATAGATCGGGCCAGCAGTTTCCGGGTTTATTTCCATTTTTGTAGAAATGTTGCTTGACGGATCGCATTTTACTTTGGTAGGCGTCTGCGAGATGCTGATTGAGTTCGGATCTGGCTCTGTGTAGCTGTTGCTTGACTTCACTGTCCGATGTGTTTTGCTTATGTTTTGATTCTAAAGTTGCAAGTGTATCTAATAGCAATTTGTGTTTTGCCCTATACTGCTTGCGCAATCTAGCTGTGTGTTTGAGAATTTCTCCTCGTAGTACACATTTGTGTGCGTCCCACATGATAGGCAGGGAGGTATGTTGAGGAGTATTGTGCTTAAATTATTCGTTTAGAGATTTTTGTAATTCAATTTTAATTAGAGGTTTGTCCAAGAGGGTATCATCTAATCTCCAAATGTAGGATGTTGGGGGTAAGCCTGGCCAAAAGATTTCAGTAGTGACTGGGGCATGATCGGACCAGGTGATATGTCCGATTTTGCACTCGCCCACCATATCTAGGCCAACCGAGTCTGAGAAGATATAGTCTATGCGTGAGTATTTTGTGCAGGGGGGCGAGTAGTAGGTATAGTCCCTGGACATTGGGTGTGCTATGCGCCAAGTGTCATGCAGAAGCAGATCAGTTAGAGTTGCTTTTACTGATTTGAGAATTTTGTTGCTAACACTAGATGTGCCATTGGAAGTGTCTTGTTGTGGGTCCAGTGGGATATTTATATCACCCGCTACAAACACTGGGCCCTTTGCAGAGTCCAGTAGGAACTTAGAGAACCGTTTTAGAAATATGTGTTGGTTGTTGTTTGGTGCGTATACTGAAGCCAGTGTGATTGGGTGCTCGTATAGTGTGCCTGTCAGGATTATGAAACGCCCCTCTGGATCCCTCTCTGTGTGCGCGTCTTTAAATTGGATTGAATGGTGGATCAGGATGCCTACTCCACATTTTTTTGATGTGCCTGATGCTAGGTAGGCTGAAGGGTATTGTGTGTTGTTCCATTTGGGCTCTTTGCCTTGTAGAAAATGTGTTTCCTGCAGGAATAGGATATGGCTGTGTAAGTTTTTTAAGTCTCGAAAAGCTATAGACCTCTTCCCAGGACTATTTAAACCCTTAGCATTTATCATAGTGAAGTTAAGGCTATGTGTTTGAAACTTGCTACTTTGGGTGTTCATCTTGCTGGGTGTAATGTTTGGGGGAGGGGAAATGGGGAAGGGTAAGTGTTTTTCTTTTTTAGGGGGAAAAAAAAAAGGTAATAAATTTAAGGTTTAGTACAATTTAAGTTCACAATATTCATCTGACACACTAGACGAATAGGGAATATTATGTATTTTGAATATATTTTGCAATTGGTAAAACGCAGTTATAGTGTGGATAGTCTAACATACAATACAATATGATTGCAAGTTAAAAACAACAAGTAAAGAAATAAGAAAAAAAAAAAAAGAAACGAGAATAAGAAGTATACTGCAATTAACTCGTTAGTTGCTCAGAGGGTGGTAGTCCATGAGTATGTGCAATATATGACAGTCTCCAGGGTCCCTGAAGGGTGGCCCTGGATCTTTGTATGGCTCATCAGGCCTAGTTGTTAAGTAACTAAAGGGACAACTTTACTCTTTTAGATCTTGATGGTGCAGAGTGAGACTAGTAAAGGATAGGCTAATATCCAGTTGGCCAGCGTAATTTCTGACAGTAGTCATGGTATCTTAGCAGTTTCGTAGGCATATCATGTAAATACTACAGCTCCAGGTTATTGATTGTGATTATTTATCTATGAAGGGGGGCTATATACTGCACCTGTATTCTTATTTTATAGATATAGAGTCACACTATAACCCATTTTTAATCTGGAGTGTATATGCAGTGTGTACAGAGATTAAATATGTGGTGTACAACCTTGTGATTTGTGGAACAATAAATACAGTACAACTTAAATGTTAAAATGAACTTACAACTCTTGGTTCAGCACCTGTTGGGGAAGAAAACATTATTTAACAGGAGAGCATTCAGCCCAACATCTAGTTTTGAACATTGTGGTTATGCTCTTGGTGAGGTGTCAGTTCTCGGCATCACTTAAACACCACTTTTACCCACATTAATGTGGGTTGGTTGGGCCCCAACCGAGTCTACACTTTAAAATCTTTGTCTGGCCGGTTTCACTGTTCAGGGCCTTAGACTCGCATCCTATATATTGTCAAGTCTTGTATGATACCTGTCAGTCCATGGTAGGATCAGTTGGGGTAGTTCTTGGCATTTCTATCGGTCTGCTTCCTTGATTGTTCCTATTTCTGGGTGATACTTCTGTTTCGTCAATTTCTGCCAGGAAGGCCTGCAAGTCTGAGCCTGGTCTGTATATCATAGACTTTTTGTCATGGGTGACAATTAGGGAAACTGGGAACCCCCAACGGTATTGAATCTTGTGGTTTCTTAGTTGTTCTGTGACATGTGCCAGCTCTCGTCATTTCTGTAAAGTGGTTGGTGACAAATCGGAGAACAATTGCAATTCGGTGCCTGCATGTTGGATAGATTTTTTGGACCGTGCACAACACATACGCTCTTCTTTATCCTTAAAATTAAGGAATTTTATTATAATGTCCAGTGGGGGAGCTTTGGGTGGGGGTTTAGGCCTCAGGGCCCTGTGTGCTCGCTCTATTACTATCTCAGTTGAAGATGGTGTTCCCTTTAGTGTTCTAAACAGGCTTTGCAGGTATCCCTCGATAGCAGGGTGATGTACGGATTCAGGAACACCTCTCACCCTTATATTAATTTGGCGCCCCCTATTATCCGTGTCCTCCAGTTTGTTTGTTAACGACTGTATAATTGCCTCATGATCCTGTAGTTTGGTGGTATTTGTGCTTATTTTGGTATCTACTGTTGCTTGTGTCTCCTCTACTGCCACAACTCTATGTTCTAGTGTGTTTATATCTCTGCGCAGGTCTTGAAATACATTTCGGATTTCATGCAATACGTTTTGTATATCTTCCTTAGAAGACAGGTGCTGGAGATCTTTTTTAGTAACATTGGAAAGTAGCTGAGCCTCTTCTGTTATTTGTTGCTCAGGGGTTGTGGGTTGCTGCGCTTCCATGTTCTCTCTGTCTGATGTCACATGGTGTTCAATAGGCCTTAGGAATTTATTTAAGGGTTTTAGAGTATTTTTTTTTTCTGGTTTGTGGTGTTTTTTGTTAGGCATTCCCCTCTATATAACGTAATTATTGTGGAGATTGAGTCCAGCGCTATTGCTGTGTACGGTATATTGTGAATCTTGGTAATAATGCAAAGTCTATTAACCCTGTGATGCAGTTTATATAAACTTTGCTGTGAGGTTTTGAATCTGTGCTGCTGTTCACTATTTTTCTGTGCAGATGGTCTCAGTTCACCATGCGTGAGGAGCCTGCTTGATGCTATGAGTCTTTCTCTGCCTAACACTGTTCTCCTTGTCTATACCCCACGATGCCTGTGCTAGGGTTTATGCAGGCCTTGTGGTGTACCAGCAGGCCCTATCGACTGCTAGCTGTGTGAAGATGAATAGCTGTTCTCCTGATTTGAGCGAGTATTAGGTGCACTATCCCTCCCGCATGTGCAGTTTAATGTGCGCCTTATTTGTACTTAGGCAGTGCGTGCTGATAGTGGGCTGCTGATTATTTAGTGCCCGACTCACCGGCTTTAGGTGCGCAGTTCTTGCAAGCGTCCCGCCGCTCTGTATCACCTCTCTCCGGTTCTTCTTTTGGTGTGCTGGCTGCAGCGCTTCAGCCCTTTCCTCCCTCTGCTGTATACAGTTTGCTGGTGCTTGGCGGGTACAGTGTCTGCCGCGAGTTGCGCATCGGGAAGTGCCGACTGGGCCTAAACCGTCCGGATCTGGTTAGTAGACGCAGGCGTTTGTGATTATTGGCTTGCTGTGCTATTTTATGCCCCTAGGCTGTTCTAGTCGTCCCCCAAGCTTAAAGTGAAGTTTTTTATGGTCTATATTGCCATGTTATATTGTTGCCTTTACTCATGGACTTGGAGCTGTTCTAAAATGCGGCCATTTGCCTGCGTGGCCAAGCTCCGCCCCCTTTGTTTATTATTTTATGTAATGTTAGAATTTTTTATTTTTTGAAATCTTAGATTAATTTAATTCTTTATTTTTTTTATTTTTAAGTAATGTTAGCTTTTTTATTTTGATTCGGCTAGATTACGAGTTTTGCGGTATGAGTAAAAAAGCAGCGTTACGGCTCATAACGCTGCTTTTTTACTACCGCTGCTATTACGAGTCTTGTAGGTACAGCTGTCCTGCACACTTTTTTGGCCGTACCGCAAATTAACTTACACAATTTACATAAAGTCATTTTTCAATGGGACTTCCATAGCGCCAGTATTACAAGCTTTTTTTTTTAGGCCAAAAAGTGAGCGGTACAGCCTATCCCGCAAGATTTGTAATGCATTCTAAAGTCAGTAGTTATGAGTTTTACACTACAACACTGTAGCATAAAACTCATAACTAAAGTGTTAAAAGTACACTAACACCCATAAACTACCTATTAACCCCTAAACCGAGGCCCTCCCGCATCGCAAACACTAAAATAAAATTATTAACCCCTAATCTGCCGCTGTCTACATCGCCGCCACTAGAATAAACATATTAACCCCTAAACCGCTGCACTCCCGCATCACAAACACTAGTTAAATATTATTAACCCCTAATCTGCCGCCCCTAATATTGTCGCCACCTATCTACATTTATTAAAACCCTAATATGCCGCTCCCAGCGTCGCCGCCACTATACTAAAATTATTAACCACTAAACCTAAGTCTAACCTTAACCCTAACACCCCCTAACTTAAATATAATTAAAATAAATCTAAAGAAAACCTACTATTAATAACTAAATAATTCCTATTTAAAACGAAATACCTGTAAAATAAACCCTAAACTAGCTACGATATAACTAATAATTACACTGTATCTAGCTTAGGGGGCACGATCAAATATACGGCACAGGTTTCGGCACAAGCGTGGGAACCTGCGCCGCCCGTAATTTCACCTCGCACATCGGGGTATTACATAAACACCGCCGGCAGTTCCTAAAGTGCTGTAAGTCGGATAAACTAGCGATGTCCAGAAATGAGCGTAAATACAAATTTCTGGAGTCGCTAGTTACTTACGGCACTTTAGTAACTGCCGGCGCCTAAGAAAATTACAGAAAATAACAAATCTCCCGTAAAAGTCTAACACGCCTCCCAAAAATAAGCCCGACACGTAAAACCCCTATATCCGCAATCCCCCCTCTCATTACTAACATGTATTAACCCCTAGACCGACAACACCCCACAACGCAATATGCCTATTTAAACTATTAACCCCTATATCCGCCATCAAACCCACACCGCAAGTAATAACTACATTTTTAACCCCTAAATCGGCCAACCCCAACATCGCAAACTACCTATTAAAACTATTAACCCTTAATCCGCCATTAACCCACAACGCAATAAACCTATTCAAGTATTAATCCCTAAACCGCCATAGCCCACATAGCCTATTAAATGTATTAAGCCCTAATCTGCCACCGCCAACATAATAAAGTTATTAACCCCTAAACCTAAGTCTAACCCTAACACCCCCCTAACTTATATATTATTTAAATAAATCTAAATAAATTTACTATTATTAACTAAATTATTCCTATTTAAAACTAAATACTTACCTATAAAATAAACCCTAAGATAGCTACAATATAATTAATAATTACATTGTAGCTATTTCAGGATTTATTTTTATTTTACAGGCAACTTTGTATTTATTTTAACTAGGTACAATAGTTATTAACTATTTAATAGCTACCTAGCTAAAATAAATACAAAATTACATGTAAAATAAATCCTAACCTAAGTTACAATTACACCTAACACTACACTATCATTAAATAACTTCAATTAATTAACTACAATTATCTAAAATTAAATACAATAAAATAAAATAAACTAAAGTACAAAAACAAAACAAAACACTAAATTACAGAAAATAAAAAAATAAAATTTACAAGAAGTTTAAACTAATTACACCTAATCTAAGCCCCCTAATAAAAAAAGCCCCCCAAAATAATAAAATTCCTTACCCTATACTAAATTACAAATAGCCCTTAAAAGTAATCAGCTCTTTTACCTGTAAAAAAAGAAATACAACCCCCCCAACATTAAAACCCACCACACACACACCCAACCTTACTCTAAAACCCACCCAATCCCCCCTTAAAAAACCTAACACTACCCCCTTGAAGATCACCCTACCTTGAGCCGTCTTCACCCAGCCGGGCAGAAGTCTTCATCCGATCCGGCCAGAAGTCTTCATCGAATCTGGGCAGAAGAGGTCCTCCATATAGGCAGAAGTCTTCATCCAAGTGGCATCTTGTATCTTCTTCCATCCGACGAGGAGCGGCTCCATCTTGAAGACATCCGACGCGGAGCATCCTCTTCGTTCGACGTCCAACTGAAGAATAAAGGT
Source organism: Bombina bombina (assembly GCF_027579735.1). Taxonomy (NCBI): domain Eukaryota; kingdom Metazoa; phylum Chordata; class Amphibia; order Anura; family Bombinatoridae; genus Bombina; species Bombina bombina. Next base: position 1,274,996,895 of record NC_069501.1, read on the forward strand.
TCCTTTGAATGATGTCATCCAAGATGGCGTCCCTTCAATTCCGATTGGCTGATAGAATTCAGGTAGGAAAAATCGTATTGGCTGATGCAATCAGCCAATATGATTGAGCTTGCATTCTATTGGCTGATTGGAACAGCTAATATAATGCAAGGTCAATCCTATTGGCTGATTGGATCAGCCAATCAGATTGAACTTCAATCCCATTGGCTGATTGCATCAGCCAATAGGATTTTTCCTACCTTAATTCCGATTGGCTGAAAGAATTCTATCAGCCAATCGGAATTGAAGGGACGCCATCTTGGATGACGTCATTTAAAGGAACCTTCATTCTTCAGTTGGACGTCGAAAGAAGAGGATGCTCCTTGTCGGATATCTTCAAGATGGAGCCGCTCCTCGTCGGATGGAAGAAGATAGAAGATTCCGCTTGAATGAAGACTTCTGCCCATCTGGAGGACCTCTTCTGCCCGGATTCAATGAAGACTTCTGGCCGGATCTGATGAAGACTTCTGCCCAGCTGGGTGAAGATGGCTCAAGGTAGGGTGATCTTCATGGGGGTAGTGTTAGGTATTTTTAAGGGGGGATTGGGTGGGTTTTAGAGTAAGGTTGGGTGTGTGGGTGGTGGGTTTTAATGTTGGGGGAGGTTGTATTTCTTTTTTTACAGGTAAAAGAGCTGATTACTTTGAGGCAATGCCCCGCAAAAAGCCCTTTTAAGGGCTATTTGTAATTTAGTATAGGGTAGGGAATTTTATTATTTTGGGGGGCTTTTTTTATTAGGGGGCTTAGATTAGGTGTAATTAGTTTAATTTTCTTGATTTTTTTTATTTTCTGTAATTTAGTGGGGGTTTTTGTACTTTAGTTTATTTTATTTAATTGTATTTAATTTTAGGTAATTGTAGTTAATTAATTTAATTTATTTAATGATAGTGTAGTGTTAGGTGTAATTGTAACTTAGGTTAGGATTTATTTTACAGGTAATTTTGTATTTATTTTTAGCTAGGTAGCTATTAAATAGTTAATAACTATTTAATAACTATTGTACCTAGTTAAAATAAATACAAAGTTCCCTGTAAAAGAAAAATAAATCCTAAAATAGCTACAATGTAATTATTAGTTATATTGTAGCTATCTTAGGGTTTATTTTATAGGTAAGTATTTAGTTTTAAATAGGAATAATTTAGTTAATAATAGTAAATTTATTTATATTTATTTAAATAATTTTTAAGTTAGGGGTTAATAACTTTATTATAGTGGCAGCGGCAGATTAGGAGTTAATACATTTAATAGGCTATATGTGGGCTATGGCGGTTTAGGGATTAATACTTGAATAGGTTTATTGCATTGTGGGTTAATGGCGGATTAAGGGTTAATAGTTTTAAGAGTTAGTTTGCGATGTTGGGGTTGGCAGATTTAGGGGTTAATAATTTAGTTATTACCTGCGGTGTGGGTTTGATAGCGGTTTAGGGGTTAATAGACTTTATTAGTTATTGCGGTGGGGGATTGCGGTTGACAGGTAGATAGACATTGCGCATGCGTTAGGTGTTAGTTTATTTTTGCAGGCATTTTCGATAGTTGCGGTGCTCCCATACTCAGCGGAAGGCCTGCTACGGCTGCCTTTTATGGCGAGGTAAAAATGGAGAAAGATTTCTCCATTTTCGCCACGTAAGGCCTTGCGCTGGATATTGGATACCGATTTATGACGCGGTCCCATGTTAGCTACGGCTGCCTTTTATGGCGAGGTAAAAATGGAGAAAGATCCCATGTTAGCTACGGCTGCCTTTTATGGCGAGGTAAAAATGGAGAAAGATTTCTCCATTTTCGCCACGTAAGGCCTTGCGCTGGATATTGGATACCGATTTATGATGCGGTCCCATGTTAGCCTCTGGGAGTAATAATTGTGAGCGACGGGTGAAATATACGCGCGTAACTTGTATGCTACGCCGTATATGTAATACCAAAATCGCATAAAAACTGGCGTCGGAGGATTTTGCGGGCGACGCTGCATATGTAATGAAGGCCAGGGTTTATTTTTATTTTACAGGCAAGTTTGTATTTATTTTAACTAGGTAGAATAGTTATTAAATAGTTATTAACTATTTACTAATTACCTAGCTAGAATAAATACAAATTTACCTGTAAAATAAAACCTAACCTGTCTTACACTAACACCTAACCTTACACTACAATTTAATAAATTACCTAAATTAAATACAATTAACTAAATTAAATACAATTACCTAAATTAAATTAAAAAAAAAAACACTAAATTACACAAAATAAAAAACAAATTACAAGATATTTAAACTAATTACACCTAATCTTATAGCCCTATCAAAATAAAAAAGCCCCCCCAAAATAAAAATAAAAACCTAGCCTAGATTAAACTACCAATAGTCCTTAAAAGGCCCTTTTGTGGGGTAATGCCCCAAAGAAATCAGCTCTTTTTCCTGTAAAAAAAATAAAATACAAACAACCCCCACAACAGTAAAACCCACCACTCACACAACCAACCCCTAAAAAAAAACCCTAACTAAAAAAACCTAAGCTCCCCATTGCCCTGAAAAGGGCATTTGGCTGGGCATTGCTCTTAAAAGTCTTTGAGGACTTCTCCTGGCTTCATTGAGGATGGATGTCGGCTTTTTAAAACTGTAAGTGGATCTTCAGAGGTTAGTGTTAGTTTTTTTTAAGGGTTTATTGGGTGGGTTTTAGTTTTAGATTAGGGTTTGGGCAGCAGTGGAGCAAAAATCCCTTTTCAGGGCAATGGGGAACTTAGGTTTTTTTTAGTTAGGATTTTATTTGGGGGGTTTGGTTGTGTGGGTGATGGGTTTTACTCTTGGGGGGTTGTTTGTATTTTTTAAAAGGTAAAAGAGCTGATTTCTTTGGGGCAATGCCCCACAAAAGGCCATTTTAAGGGCTATTGGTAGTTTAGTTTAGTTTAGGGTAGGGTTTTTTTTTATTTTGGGGGGGCTTTTTTTTATAGGGCTATTAGATTAGGTGTAATTAGTTTAAATATCTTGTAATTTGTTTTTTATTTTGTGTAATTTAGTGTTTTGTTTTTTTGTAATTTAGGTATTTGTATTTAATTTAGTTAATTGTATTTAATTTAGGTAATTTATTTAATAGTAGTGTACGGTTAGGTTTTAGTGTAAGACAGGTTAGGTTTTATTTTACAGGTAAATTTGTATTTATTTTAGCTAGGTAGTTAGTAAATAGTTAATAACTATTTAATAACTATTGTACCGATAGATACAATGTAACTATTAGTTATATTGTAGCTATCTTAGGGTTTATTTCATAGGTAAGTATTTAGTTTTAAATATGAATTATTTAGTTAATGATAGTAATTTTTATTTAAATTTCTTTTAATTATATTTAAGTTAGGGGTGTTAGGGTTAGACTTAGGTTTAGGGGTTAATAAATTTAGTATAGTGGCGGCGACATTGGGGGCAGCAGATTAGGGGTTAATAAGTATAATGTAGGTGTCTGTGATGTCGGGGGCGGCAGATTAGGGGTTAATAAGTGTAATATTAGGGGTGTTTAGACTTGAGGTTCATGTTAGGGTGTTAGGTGCAAATATAAAATTTGTTTCCCCATAGGAATCAATGGGGCTGTGTTAGGGAGCTTTACGCTGCTTTATTGCAGGTGTTAGGCTTTTTTTCAGCCGGCTCTCCCCATTGATGTCAATGGGGAAATCATGCATGAGCACGTACGACCAGCTCATCGCTGATTTAAGCAGCGCTGGTATTGGAGTGCGGTATGGAGCACAATTTTGCTCTACGCTCACTTCTTGTCTTTTAACGCCGGGTTTATAAAAACCTGTAATACCAGCACTGTAGGTAAGTGAGCGGTGACAATAACGTGCAAGTTAGTACCACACCCCTCATAACTCAAAACTCGTAATCTAGCCGTTAATTAGTTATTTGCGTTGTGTGGGTTTGGTTGGTTAGGGGTTAATAGGATTATTGCGTTGCGTGGGTTTAGCGGATTAGGGGTTAATAGATTTATAAGGTTTGTTGCGATGTGGGTTAATGGTGGATTAGGGGTTAATAGTTTTAATAGGTTCTTTCCGATGTGGGTTAATGGCAGATTAGGGATTAATAGTTTTAATAGGGACTTTGTGATGTGGGTGAATGGATGATTAGGGGTTAATACATTTATTAGGTAGTTTGCAATGTTGGGGTTTGTGGATTTAGGGGTTAATACTTTTATTAGGTAGATCGCGATATGGGTGAATGGCGGATTAGGGGTTAATAGTTTAATTAGGCATATTGCGTTGTGGGGGGTTATCGGTTAGGGGTTAATACTTTTATTATTATTTGCGATGTGGGTTTGATGGCAGATATAGGGGTTTAACGTGTCAGGTTTATTTTTGGGAGGTGGGTTAAACTTTTATGGGAGATTTGAATTTTATTTATTTTCTAAAGTGCTGTAAGTCACTGGCGACTCCAGAAATTTGTATTTACTCTCATTTCTGCACATCGCTAGTTTATCCAGCTTACAGCACATTATAAACTGCCGGCGGGGTTTATATGATACCCCGATGTGTGAGGTGAAATTACGGGCAGCGCGGATTTCAGCAGTTACGCTGAAGCTTGCGCCGTATATATATGTAATCTCGCCCTAGATGGCAGAAAAGCAGACACAGTTATCTATAAACTGCAGTCCTCTTCTGCAGCCAATTTATTAAGTGTCTTGTGATATCTATTTATTTTGAGGTCTTGATTCAAGGAAGCTAAACATCCTATTTTATTTTGTTCATTGTTTCCACAATTGTAAATTTCCTTTCTGCTTGGAAAAGGCTGCAGAATGATCACTTCTTCACCTTGTATCAGTCAGAGGAAATGTGTGCTCTCTAACACGGGGTGGGGGATTTCCGAACATGCTGGCTACGTCTCTGGGTTGCATTCACTGGGGTTCCAAAAACACAAACTATATCTCATGTCTCCAGTGTATAACATTAGTCTATTAGTAACATTTACACCCAGCAATCTGAAATAAAGGTGGTATCAACCCCTAAAGCTCCAAAAAAACAAACTGAAAATGAAAAAAAATTCATAAGAACAAAAGAAAGGTACAAAGCAAAAAAAAAAAAATAGAATTTAGAACACTTCATTCTATAAGACATTAATCACAAACACCTAGATTACGAGATTTGCGTTACGGCTTTTAACGCTGAAAAATGGCAATTTCAGCGTAAAAGCAGTAACGCAGCTATTGCGAGTCATGTCAGTATAGCTGTAACGCAAGCATTTTAGCCTGTAACACAACGTCCATCCCGCACTCAAAAAAATGACGTTTTTGCGTGGGATTTCCATAGCGCCGGTATTACAGGTTGTGCGTTGAGGCTAAAAAGGTTGCGTTACAGCCTATACCAACAAGATCCATACCGCCATCTGAGAGCAGTAGTTATGAGTTTTGGGCAACAAAACTCATGTTTCACAAAACCCATAAACTAAAGTGTTACAAAGTACACTAACACCCATAAACTACCTATTAACCTCTAAACCGCCACCCTCCTGCATTGCAAACACTATATTAAGCTATTAATCTCTAATCTGGCGCCCACCCACAGTGCAACTATTAAATTAATTTATTTTAACCCCTAATCTGCAGTTCCCGACATCGTCAAAACTAATAAAAATTATTAACCGCTATTCCGCCGCTCCTCGACATCACCACCACTATAATAAAGCTATTAACCCCTATTCTGCCGCTCCCCAACATCACCACCACTAAATAAACCTATAAACCTCTAAACCTCCGGCCTCCCACATCTCCGCCACTAAATAAACCTATTAACTCCTAAACTTCCAGCCTCCCACTTTCCACAACTAAATAAACCTATTAATACCTAAACCGCCGCCCCCCCCCACAATGCAAAACACTAAATTGAACTATTAACCCCTAAACCTAACACCCCCTAACTTTTACTTACTATATAACTATATTTAAATAAAAACTTACCTGTGAAATAAAAATAAACCTAACATTAAACTATAAATTAACATAACCTTACTATTCTAATAAAATAAAAAATACTACCAAAAATCTAAATTACAAATTTAAAAAAAAAACTAACACTACGGAAAAATTTAAAAAATCTAGAATTAGAAAACATATTAAACACTAAATTACAAAAAATAAAAAACACTAAACTTACAATAAATAATAGAGGAAATTATCAAAAATAAAAAAACTTACCCCAAATCTAATAGCCCTATAAAAATAAAAAAGCTCCACCAAAATAAAAACACCCTCTAGCCTACAATAAACTACCAATAGCCCTTAAAATTGCCTTTTGTAGGGCATTGCCCTAAGTTAAACAGCCCTTTTACCTGTAAAAAAATACAAAAATACAAAGTCCCCCCAACAGTAAAACACACCACCCAACCATCCCCCAAAATAAAAAACCTAACTCTAAAAAAATGTAAGTTACCCATTGCCCCTATAGGGGCATTTGTATGGACATTGCCCTTAAAAGGGTATTCAGCACTTTTCCATTGCCCTTAAAAGGGCATTTAGCTATTTTCCAAAAGCTCAAAGCCCTAATCTAAAAGAAAACACCCCAAATAATAAAAAAATACCAAACACTAACCCCAGGATATCTACTCACAGTTGCTGAAGTCCGGACATCCAGGCGGCGAGAAGTCTTCATCTAGGCAGCGACATCTTCATCCATCGCGGGGGCTGTTTTGAACATCCGATAGGATTTTAGAAGCTCTCATCCTATTGACTGATTTGAATTTGAAGAATCAAATCAACCAATAGGAATGCAAGGTACACCATTTTGAAACGGCTACAGTATGAAGAGGACGCTCCTCGCTGGATGAAGATAGAAGACGCCCCCGCAATGGATGAAGATGTCGATGCCTGAATGAAGACTTCTCGCCGCCTGGATGTCCGGACTTCAGCAACCGTGAGTAGATATTCTGGGGTTAGTGTTAGGTATTTTTCTATTTTTTTAGTTGTTTTTTTTTTAGATTAGGGTTTGGTCTTTTGAAAAAGAGCTAAATGCCTTTTTAAGGGCAATGAAAAAGAGCTGAATGGCCTTTTAAGGGCAATGCCAATACAAATGCCCCTTTTAGGGACAATGGGTAGCTCAGGGTTTTTTTAGACTTAGGTTTGTTTATTTTGGGGGGTTGGTTGGTTGGTGGTATTTACTGTTGGGGGGACTTTGTATTTTTTTACAGGTAAATAAGCTGTTTAACGTAGGGCAATGACCTACTAAAGACCCTTTTAAGGGCTAATGGTAGTTAATTGTAGGCTAGGGGGTGTTTTTATTTTAGGGGGACTTTTTTATTTTTATAGGGCTATTAGATTAGATGTAACTTTTTTTATTTTTGAGAATTCCGTTTATTATTTTTTGTAAGCTTAGTGTTTTTTATTTTTCGTAATTTAGTGTTTATTATTTTTTGCAATTCTAGATTTTTAAATTTTTTTCGTAGTGTTAGGTTTTTTTAAATTTGTAATTTAGTATTTTTAATTGGTAGTATTTTTTATTTTAATAGAATAGTAATGTTAGGCTTATTTTTATTTCACAGGTAAGTTTTTATTTATTTAAATATAGTTATATTGTAATTTTAATTTAAAGTTAGGGGGTGTAAGGTTTAGGGGTTAATAGTTTAATTTTGTGTTTTGTGTTGTGGGGGCGGCGGTTTAGGGGTTAATAGGTTTATTTAGAGCGGATATGTGGGGGGTCAGAGGTTTAGGGGGTAATAGGTTTATTTAGTTGCGGAGATGTGGGAGGCTGGAGATTTAGGGGTTAATAACTTTATTATAGTGTCAGCTAAGTTGGGGAGCGGCGGAATAGGAGTTAATAACTTCATAATAGTGGAGGTGATGTCAGATAGTGGCAGATTAGGGGGTTAATACATTTTATTAGTTTGGGCAATGTCGGGAGCGGCAGATTAGGGGTAATAACTTTATTTCGGTGTTGGCGATGTCGGGGGTGGCAGATTAGGGGTGTTTAGACTTGGGGTTTATGTTAGGGTGTTAGGTTTAAACGTAACTTTCTGTTCCCCATAGACATCAATGGGGTTGTGTTACAGAGAATTTTTCATTCCGCACTTCAGATGTTAGAAAAAAAACTAACACTCTCTCCCCATTCATGTCTATGGGGGAAAGCGTGCACAAGCACGTCAAAGCAGCCCTTGGATTTTGTGCGGTATGGAGCTCAACGGCACCATATCGCAAGCGCAAGGAGGCTTTTCAGTAATTTGTAATGGCAGCGCTATGGAGGGTGAAATAACGCAACTTTTTTGGAGTTAGTTTCGCACCCTGTTTAGCGCAAAACTCGTAATCTAGGTGAAAATGAGATAATATATAAACTTGTTGTCAACTAATTTCCCACATTGAAAACCAGCTGGTGCTTGAAGAACTGTATTTGATTCTCTTCTGTTGGTTTCATGGGTTTGTGCTAAAGCCAATAGGTGAGACAGTTGCTTGTGCTGATTGTGTTAAAGCCAATAGGGGAGGCAGTTGCTTGTGCTGATTGTGCTAAAGCCAGTAGTGTTACGGTACCAACAGTGTACCAAGGGTTAATACCAGGGAACAACGTCCTGCATAGGGAATCAGCAATTCACAAACCAGCCAGTTTTCAGGTTTAAACAGAATGACTACTTTATTTGAAGGCAGCACACAGATTTATACACCCTGGCTTCAGGTTACGAAGGGCATTGGTTTAACAGTAAAGCAAACATATGAACAATGCATCAAACCTCTAACAATTGTCTATTCACAGGTAAAACAGATTAACATATTAAGTTAATTAACTAGGGAAGAACGTTTACTCAGACAATCTGATGTTGGGCAGTCTAGTTAACATAATTACACAAAACACAATCAGTTTACCCAGACAGACTCCTGAGACACAATCAGATCTGAAACATACATAGAATACATCTTATTAGAGAATATAGGAACAGTTCTTATTAGCTATAAAGTCTTTTATGCCCACTTGGCTTATAGAGTCACAATTGCTCCCACAAGGGGCACTCACACCCTGTACCCATCCTGTATTTATGGATACAGGGTGACATAGACATAAGACAGAGTTATGTAAGTACATGGGGTGTCCAGCATATAAAATTCCATATTTCCATGCAGTCTCTGGGTATCCTTAAGCCCATGTACCTCCAGCCCAAAGAATGTTCCATAACAGGCCCTCCAATGTACAGTGGCGAGATTGGTTTTGTCACATCTCTCCCCTTTTCCAAACAGACTAACAGGGTATCTGACCTCCTGCCGGTCAGTGCCCTGGTTAGTCCAGCAACCCACCCATAAAACACAATTAGTAGTACAGCCCACCCACAATAAATGGTTACTACACCTGAGTACGGGGAAAACTTGTCCATGTCCAGGTGCCTCACCACAGCTGTGTGGGGGACTGGTACGCTGAATTGGTGGGTTGCGAGGTGGGCAGAGACCAGCTGTACTCTGCCCGGGTGCCAGCACTACCATGGAAGTAGCCTGGTGGGAGCCTGGTTGCTGGAGGGGGAGACCGACTGTCTCCCCTTTGGATACATAGCTGTGCTGCTGGAGGGGGAGACCAATCGTCTCCCCTTTGGCTAAACAGCCGTGTTGCTGGGGGACAGGACCATCAAACTCCTCTCCCTCTGGTTTGTCATGCTCGGCTGTCCAGGGTATGTACTGTGCCATATACCACCAGAGCGCCTGGTAGGCATGTCAGTTTGCTGGGACAATCCATCTGTATTCCCGTTATGAGAGAGAATTCCTGTCCATACAAACAAGGGTTCAAATTCCTCAGTGCCCAGACCAGGGCCAAACAGTCCTTCAAAATCCCATCAGCTTCTTTACGAGTTTTCTGTACATGCTCTTTATAGGTATCCACAATCCCTTCATACTGACATAGGGTGCCCTTGAGTTGCTGCACCTCACTATGAGCCAGCGTCAGCTTCTCCTCCAGTGTCACTAAGTTTGTCTTTAATGTTTCATGTTCCACTCTCAAGCTGGTGTTTTCTGCAGTCTGTCGGTGCAGCTTGTCTAGCAGAGATTCCTGTTCTAAACGTGCTTTTTCCTCTGCGCTCCTCTTCTCCTTCATCAGCGCATTGTAACGGGACCTCCACATATCAATAGCGGATAGAGATTTACTGAGCTCAGCGTCCTGGGGCTTAGCAGCAGGTGGGTCAGTCTCTGCTGCACGGATCTGGGCACAGGTAGTCACAGAGTTAACATCAGCGAGACCCATAGGAGCGTAGGCCGAAACAAGGGGGGCCAAGTCATTTCCAAGAAGAACATCAGCAGGTAAGTCCTTCTTGACCCCCACATTCACAGGTCTAGCGCCCACTCCCCAATCCAAATGTACCCTGGCAACAGGTAGGCTGAACACATCGCCCCCTGCTACCCTCACAGCCACAGTGTCTCCAGTGTACTGTTTCTCAGACACCAAGTTCTTTTGAAGCAAGGTCATGGTAGCACCAGTATCCCGTAGACCACTGACCTTCTTCCCATTCACTTTAACCAGTTGCCGGTTATTCCGGTGGGCAGCTTGCACAAGGTCTGCCTCATGTAGGATGCTCCAGCATTCTTGCGCCTCTACGTAGCGGGCCGCAGGCTGAGGATTACGTGGGATTCCGCCGGCGGGTCTTCTCCAGGACTGCGCTTGGTTCGCTGCATTTAGGGGACACTCTGGTCTTTTGTGCCCTAGTTGCTTACATCTAAAGCACCAAATAGGTTGTGAGTAGCACCGCAGGGCTCTCTGAGGGTAGTTCGTAGCCGGAGGCCGTGTGGTATAGTGGTGCGCTGGGGTTTGGTAACTTGCAGCTGCTGGGGTGACTGGGGGTCTGTACTACACTCTAGCAGGGGGCTTAGTGGTAGCAGTGTCCAGTTTGCGGGCATCCGTATACTCATCTGCCAAGCGAGCCGCTTCCTGCAGGGTGGAGGGTTTACGGTCCCGAACCCACTCTCGAACTCCTGCGGGTAATTTGTCGAAGCAATGTTCCAACAGGAATAGCTGCAGCACCTCTTCCCCAGATATGGCTTGGCACCCCGCTATCCAGTGAGCTGCTGTGCGGTGCACCTTACATGCCCACTCAAGGTAGGAATCTCCAGCTAATTTAACAGTGTCTCTGAACCGTCTCCGGTATGCCTCCGGTGTAACCGCATACCTGGAGAGCAGAGCCTCTTTTACAGTATTATAATCCCTGACTTCCTCATCTGGAATGGCCCGAAAAGCCTCTCTGGCCCGGCCGGATAATTTTCCAGATAATATCGTGACCCAGTCCTCTGCGGGTACCTTGTGTAGTGCACATTGCCTCTCAAAATCCGCAAGGTACCCATCAATCTCTCCTTCTGTTTCCAGGAAGTTTTTAAAAGCTGCAAAATTTACTTTTCTCTTTTCCATCTTAGTCAGTATTGTAATAATCCCCCTCTTCCTGAGGTTACTGGCTTGTGTAGTTGCTCTTCTGGGCGATAAGGTTCATTCCGTCGCTGCCACCAATTGTTACGGTACCAACAGTGTACCAAGGGTTAATACCAGGGAACAACGTCCTGCATAGGGAATCAGCAATTCACAAACCAGCCAGTTTTCAGGTTTAAACAGAATGACTACTTTATTTGAAGGCAGCACACAGATTTATACACCCTGGCTTCAGGTTACGAAGGGCATTGATTTAACAGTAAAGCAAACATATGAACAATGCATCAAACCTCTAACAATTGTCTATTCACAGGTAAAACAGATTAACATATTTAGGCCTAGATTTAGAGTTCGGCGGTAGCCGTCAAAACCAGCGTTAGAGGCTCCTAACGCTGGTTTTGGGCGCCCGCTGGTATTTGGAGTCAGTGATTAAAGGGTCTAACGCTCACTTTACAGCCGCGACTTTTCCATACCGCAGATCCCCCTACGCCATTTGCGTAGCCTATCTTTTCAATGGGATCTTTCTAACGCTGGTATTTAGAGTCGTTTCTGCAGTGAGCGTTAGAGCTCTAACGACAAGATTCCAGCCGCCTGAAAAAAGCAGGAGTTAAGAGCTTTCTGGCTAACGCCGGTTCATAAAGCTCTTAACTACTGTACCCTAAACTACACTAACACCCATAAACTACCTATGTACCCCTAAACCGAGGTCCCCCCACATCGCCGCCACTCGATTAAAATTTTTAACCCCTAATCTGCCGACCGCCACCTACGTTATACTTATGTACCCCTAATCTGCTGCCCCTAACCCCGCCGACCCCTATATTATATTTATTAACCCCTAACTTGCCCCACACAACATCACCGCAAGCTACTTAAAATAATTAACCCCTAATCTTCCGACCGCAAATCGCCGCCACCTACGTTATACTTATGTACCCCTAATCTTCTGCCCCTAACACCGCCGACCCCTATATTATATTTATTAACCCCTAATCTGCCCCCCACAACGTCGCCGACACCTACCTACACTTATTAACCCCTAATCTGCCGACCGGACCTGAGCGCTACTATAATAAAGTTATTAACCCCTAATCCGCCTCACTAACCCTATAATAAATAGTATTAACCCCTAATCTGCCCTCCCTAACATCGCCGACACCTACCTTCAATTATTAACCCCTAATCTGCCGACCGGAGCTCACCGCTATTCTAATAAATTTATTAACCCCTAAAGCTAAGTCTAACCCTAACACTAACACCCCCCTAAGTTAAATATAATTTTTATCTAACGAAATAAATTAACTCTTATTAAATAAATGATTCCTATTTAAAGCTAAATACTTACCTGTAAAATAAATCCTAATATAGCTACAATATAAATTACATTTATATTATAGCTATTTTAGGATTAATATTTATTTTACAGGTAACTTTGTATTTATTTTAACCAGGTACAATAGCTATTAAATAGTTAAGAACTATTTAATAGTTACCTAGTTAAAATAATTACAAATTTACCTGTAAAATAAATCCTAACCTAAGTTATAATTAAACCTAACACTACCCTATCAATAAAATAATTAAATAAACTACCTACAATTACCTACAATTAACCTAACACTACACTATCAATAAATTAATTAAACACAATTGCTACAAATAAATACAATTAAATAAACTATCTAAAGTACAAAAAATAAAAAAGAACTAAGTTACAGAAAATAAAAAAATATTTACAAACATAAGAAAAATATTACAACAATTTTAAACTAATTACACCTACTCTAAGCCCCCTAATAAAATAACAAAGACCCCCAAAATAAAAAAAATGCCCTACCCTATTCTAAAATACAAAAATTACAAGCTCTTTTACCTTACCAGCCCTGAACAGGGCCCTTTGTGGGGCATGCCCCAAGAATTTCAGCTCTTTTGCCTGTAAAAGAAAACATACAATACCCCCCCCCCCCAACATTACAACCCACCACCCACATACCCCTAATCTAACCCAAACCCCCCTTAAATAAACCTAACACTAAGCCCCTGATGATCTTCCTACCTTGTCTTCACCATGCCAGGTTCACCGATCCGTCCTGGCTCCAAGATCTTCATCCAACCCAAGCGGGGGCTTCCTCCTATCCGGCAAGAAGAGGACATCCGGACCGGCAAACATCTTCTCCAAGCGGCATCTTCTATGTTCTTCCATCCGATGACGACCGGCTCCATCTTGAAGACCTCCAGCGCGGATCCATCCTCTTCTTCCGACGACTAGACGACGAATGACGGTTCCTTTAAGGGACGTCATCCAAGATGGCGTCCCTCGAATTCCGATTGGCTGATAGGATTCTATCAGCCAATCGGAATTAAGGTAGGAATTTTCTGATTGGCTGATGGAATCAGCCAATCAGAATCAAGTTCAATCCGATTGGCTGATCCAATCAGCCAATCAGATTGAGCTCGCATTCTATTGGCTGATCGGAACAGCCAATAGAATGCGAGCTCAATCTGATTGGCTGATTGGATCAGCCAATCGGATTGAACTTGATTCTGATTGGCTGATTCCATCAGCCAATCAGAAAATTCCTACCTTAATTCCGATTGGCTGATAGAATCCTATCAGCCAATCGGAATTCGAGGGACGCCATCTTGGATGACGTCCCTTAAAGGAACCGTCATTCGTCGTCTAGTCGTCGGAAGAAGAGGATGGATCCGCGCTGGAGGTCTTCAAGATGGAGCCGGTCGTCATCGGATGGAAGAACATAGAAGATGCCGCTTGGAGAAGATGTTTGCCGGTCCGGATGTCCTCTTCTTGCCGGATAGGAGGAAGACTTTGGAGCACCGGATTATGGATCGCCAACCCCCGCTTGGGTTGGATGAAGATCTTGGAGCCAGGACGGATCGGTGAACCTGGCATGGTGAAGACAAGGTAGGAAGATCATCAGGGGCTTAGTGTTAGGTTTATTTAAGGGGGGTTTGGGTTAGATTAGGGGTATGTGGGTGGTGGGTTGTAATGTTGGGGGGGGGGTATTGTATGTTTTCTTTTACAGGCAAAAGAGCTGAAATTCTTGGGGCATGCCCCGCAAAGGGCCCTGTTCAGGGCTGGTAAGGTAAAAGAGCTTGTAATTTTTGTATTTTAGAATAGGGTAGGGAATTTTTTATTTTGGGGGTCTTTGTTATTTTATTAGGGGGCTTAGAGTAGGTGTAATTAGTTTAAAATTGTTGTAATATTTTTCTTATGTTTGTAAATATTTTTTTATTTTCTGTAACTTAGTTCTTTTTTATTTTTTGTACTTTAGATAGTTTATTTAATTGTATTTATTTGTAGCAATTGTGTTTAATTAATTTATTGATAGTGTAGTGTTAGGTTAATTGTAGGTAGTTTATTTAATTATTTTATTGATAGGGTAGTGTTAGGTTTAATTATAACTTAGGTTAGGATTTATTTTACAGGTAAATTTGTAATTATTTTAACTAGGTAACTATTAAATGGTTCTTAACTATTTAATAGCTATTGTACCTGGTTAAAATAAATACAAAGTTACCTGTAAAATAAATATTAATCCTAAAATAGCTATAATATAAATGTAATTTATATTGTAGCTATATTAGGATTTATTTTACAGGTAAGTATTTAGCTTTAAATAGGAATCATTTATTTAATAAGAGTTAATTTATTTCGTTAGATAAAAATTATATTTAACTTAGGGGGGTGTTAGTGTTAGGGTTAGACTTAGCTTTAGGGGTTAATACATTTATTAGAATAGCGGTGAGCTCCGGTCGGCAGATTAGGGGTTAATAATTGAAGGTAGGTGTCGGCGATGTTAGGGAGGGCAGATTAGGGGTTAATACTATTTATTATAGGGTTAGTGAGGCGGATTAGGGGTTAATACATTTATTATAGTAGCGCTCAGGTCCGGTCGGCAGATTAGGGGTTAATAAGTGTAGGTAGGTGTCGGCGACGTTGTGGGGGGCAGATTAGGGGTTAATAAATATAACATAGGGGTCGGCGATGTTAGGGCAGCAGATTAGGGGTACATAGGGATAACGTAGGTGGCGGCGGTTTACGGAGCGGCAGATTAGGGGTTAAAAGTGTAATGCAGGGGTCAGCGATAGCGGGGGCGGCAGATTAGGGGTTAATAAATGTAAGGTTAGGGATGTTTAGACTCGGGGTACATGTTAGAGTGTTAGGTGCAGACGTAGGAAGTGTTTCCCCATAGGAAACAATGGGGCTGCGTTAGGAGCTGAACGCTGCTTTTTTGCAGGTGTTAGGTTTTTTTTCAGCTCAAACAGCCCCATTGTTTCCTATGGGAGAATCGTGCACGAGCACGTTTTTGAGGCCGGCCGCGTCCGTAAGCAACTCTGGTATCGAGAGTTGTATTTGCGGTAAAAATGCTCTACGCTCCTTTTTTGGAGCCTAACGCAGCATTTGTTTGAACTCTCGATACCAGAGTTAAATTTATGGTGCGGCCAGAAAAAAACCCGCGGAGCGTTAACAGCCCTTCTACCGCCGAACTCTAAATCTAGGCCTAAGTTAATTAACTAGGGAAGAACATTTACTCAGACAATCTGATGTTGGGCAGTCTAGTTAACATAATTACACAAAACACAATCAGTTTACCCAGACAGACTCCTGAGACACAATCAGATCTGAAACATACATAGAATACATCTTATTAGAGAATATAGGAACAGTTCTTATTAGCTATAAAGTCTTTTATGCCCACTTGGCTTATAGAGTCACAATTGCTCCCACAAGGGGCACTCACACCCTGTACCCATCCTGTATTTATGGATACAGGGTGACATAGACATAAGACAGAGTTATGTAAGTACATGGGGTGTCCAGCATATAAAATTCCATATTTCCATGCAGTCTCTGGGTATCCTTAAGCCCATGTACCTCCAGCCCAAAGAATGTTCCATAACAGGCCCTCCAATGTACAGTGGCGAGATTGGTTTTGTCACAAGTAGGTGAGACAGTTGCTTGTGCAGATTGTGTTAAAGCCATTAGGTGAGACAGTTGCTTGTGCTGATTTTGCTAAAGCCAATAGGTGAGACAGTTGCTTGTGCTGATTGTGTTAAAGCCAATAGGGGAGGCAGTTGCTTGTGCTGATTATGTTAAAGCCAATATGGGAGGCAGTTGCTTGTGCTGATTGTGTTAAAGCCTATAGGGGAGGCAGTTGCTTGTGCTGATTGTGTTAAAGCCAATAGGGGAGGCAGTTGCTTGTGCTGATTGTGTTAAAGCCAATAGGTGAGGCAGTTGCTTGTGCTGATTGTGTTAAAGCCAATAGGTGAGACAGTTGCTTGTGATGATGGTGTTAAAGCCAATAGGGGAGGCAGTTGCTTGTGCTGATTGTGTTAAAGCCAATAGGGGAGGCAGTTGCTTGTGTTGATTGTGTTAAAGCCAATAGGGGAGGCAGTTGCTTGTGCTGATTGTGTTAAAGCCAATAGGGGAGGCAGTTGCTTGTGCTGATTGTGTTAAAGCCAATAGGGGAGGCCGTTGCTTGTGCTGATTATGTTAAAGCCAATAGGGGAGGCAGTTGCTTGTGCTGATTGTGCTAAAGCCAATAGGTGAGACAGTTGCTTGTGCTGATTGTGTTAAAGCCAATAGGGGAGGCAGTTGCTTGTGCTGATTGTGTTAAAGCCAATAGGGGAGGCAGTTGCTTGTGCTGATTGTGCTAAAGCCAATAGGGGGGGCAGTTGCTTGTGCTGATTATGTTAAAGCCAATAGGGAAGGCAGTTGCTTGTGCTGATTGTAGGTCTTGGTCTGTTGGGGATGTTACAAGTTTAGAGAATGTTTCTTGGATTTATAATAAAGTTTTGACGTTTGGAGGCTTTCTGAAGAGGTAGGTAGGTTTTGAGAGAGGAATACTGGGGGAGACTCTAACATTTGGAGGGAGAGAGTTCCACAAGACTGATGCAGACCAAGAGATGTCTTGAAGACAGAAGTAGTTTTATTCTTCAGCAGCTGTGATGAATCCCCTCCGGCAGCTGTTGTCCTGGTGATGGCTCCTTGATGGCAGCGCTTGTCTTTTCCAATGACCCTTTCTTCCTGTACACTCAATTTTGGATGTCAGTATCCACCTTTTATAGGGGTGTGCTGGCATTCCTATTGGCCGATTTTTTTCATTTTTTTTTTCAAATCAGCCAACAGGAAGTTGTCTCTGTTTTTTAAATCAGCCAATAGAAAAAAAATATTTTCTATTGGCTGATAGATTTTTAAAATCAGTCAATAGATATAAAGTAAATTCTATCGGCTGATTTTAAAAAGTGTGCTGCCGGACAGGATGAAGAAAGGATCGCTGGAGAAGAGGAGCGTCGCTGCAGAGAGTCATCTCCCCGGAGCCATGGGGGCTGTCTTTTCAGGTAAACGGAGGGGTCAGAAGGCCACTACTACTCACTCTTCTGGTTGAGAAGTGTTATTCAATTGGCTTATGAGACAGCTGGACAGCAGCCTCCAAAGTAAATTGTGTAATTTTTTTTATATGTAGTTTAGTGGGATAATGTTGCCCTGAGGTTGCGTAAGGGGTTAATAATGTAGAGGGGTTAGGGTGCGGTAGCCCTGAGGGCACATGAGGGGTTAATAGTGTAGAGGGGTTATGTTGCCCTGAGCCTGAGGTAACTTAAGGGGTTAATAATGTAGAGGGGTTAAGGTGTGGTAGGCCTTAAAGGGATAGTATACAGGGAGTGCAGAATTATTAGGCAAATGAGTATTTTGACCACATCATCCTCTTTATGCATGTTGTCTTACTCCAAGCTGTATAGGCTTGAAAGCCTACTACCAATTAAGCATATTAGGTGATGTGCATCTCTGTAATGAGAAGGGGTGTGGTCTAATGACATCAACACCCTATATCAGGTGTGCATAATTATTAGGCAACTTCCTTTCCTTTGGCAAAATGGGTCAAAAGAAGGACTTGACAGGCTCAGAAAAGTCAAAAATAGTGAGATATCTTGCAGAAGGATGCAGCACTCTTAAAATTGCAAAGCTTCTGAAGCGTGATCATCGAACAATCAAGCGTTTCATTCAAAATAGTCAACAGGGTCGCAAGAAGCGTGTGGAAAAACCAAGGCGCAAAATAACTGCCCATGAACTGAGAAAAGTCAAGCGTGCAGCTGCCAAGATGCCACTTGCCACCAGTTTGGCCATATTTCAGAGCTGCAACATCACTGGAGTGCCCAAAAGCACAAGGTGTGCAATACTCAGAGACATGGCCAAGGTAAGAAAGGCTGAAAGACGACCACCACTGAACAAGACACACAAGCTGAAACGTCAAGACTGGGCCAAAAAATATCTCAAGACTGATTTTTCTAAGGTTTTATGGACTGATGAAATGAGAGTGAGTCTTGATGGGCCAGATGGATGGGCCCGTGGCTGGATTGGTAAAGGGCAGAGAGCTCCAGTCCGACTCAGACGCCAGCAAGTGGAGGTGGAGTACTGGTTTGGGCTGGTATCATCAAAGATGAGCTTGTGGGGCCTTTTCGGGTTGAGGATGGAGTCAAGCTCAACTCCCAGTCCTACTGCCAGTTTCTGGAAGACACCTTCTTCAAGCAGTGGTACAGGAAGAAGTCTGCATCCTTCAAGAAAAACATGATTTTCATGCAGGACAATGCTCCATCACATGCGTCCAAGTACTCCACAGCGTGGCTGGCAAGAAAGGGTATAAAAGAAGAAAATCTAATGACATGGCCTCCTTGTTCACCTGATCTGAACCCCATTGAGAACCTGTGGTCCATCATCAAATGTGAGATTTACAAGGAGGGAAAACAGTACACCTCTCTGAACAGTGTCTGGGAGGCTGTGTTTGCTGCTGCACGCAATGTTGATGGTGAACAGATCAAAACACTGACAGAATCCATGGATGGCAGGCTTTTGAGTGTCCTTGCAAAGAAAGGTGGCTATATTGGTCACTGATTTGTTTTTGTTTTGTTTTTGAATGTCAGAAATGTATATTTGTGAATGTTGAGATGTCATATTGGTTTCACTGGTAAAAATAAATAATTGAAATGGGTATATATTTGTTTTTTGTTAAGTTGCCTAATAATTATGCACAGTAATAGTCACCTGCACACACAGATATCCCCCTAAAATAGCTAAAACTAAAAACAAACTAAAAACTACTTCCAAAAATATTCAGCTTTGATATTAATGAGTTTTTTGGGTTCATTGAGAACATGGTTGTTGTTCAATAATAAAATTAATCCTCAAAAATACAAATTGCCTAATAATTCTGCACTCCCTGTACTGTAAAATTGTTAATCCATTAATGTATTTTTAATGACTTGTTAAACCAGCTGCAGAGTATAAAATATTTGAGAAATCGCATTATCAGGTTTATTTGTGTATATGAAGTAGCAGGTTTTGTGCTTTTAAACCACCGCCTAGTACAATAGGCTGAACTTAAAGGTGATATCAGATCTCATTATGTTATCACTTGGTGTACACACACTTGCTTCCTTATCTTATATTTGTCTGGAACTCCAAAGCTCAGTACTTAGAGCGAACAATGGAAAATTATAATTTTATTACTTAACTCTAGCAGGTAAAATGGATCATTGTGAATAATTTAAAGGGGAGAAAATTTTTGGATGTACTGCCCCTTTAAGGCACATAAGGGGTTAATAGTGTAGAGCTGTTAGAATGCGATAGGCCTGAGGGCACATAAGGGGTTAATAGTGTAGAGCTGTTAGGATGTGGTGGGCCTGAGGGCACATAAGGGGTTAATAGTGTAGAGCTGTTAGGATGCGATAGGCCTGAGGGCACATAAGGGGTTAATAGTGTAGAGCTGTTAGGATGTGGTGGGCCTTAGGGCACATAAGGGGTTAATAGTGTAGAGCTATTAGGACGTGGTGGGCCTTACGGTTAATAGTTTCGGGCTGCGTAACATATTTATGGTGCTGCTGTGTTTGCACTATAAGAATTAGGACTTAACACATATATTAATGGCTTGTTTCTTTATTTTTCTAATGCTTGTAGGCTGCCGTCATTTGGTTGTGTGATATATGTAAAAGGGATCCTTTACTTTACAGCTTCAGTGTAGGAGCTGCTCGGAATCTATCGCCAGTATCGCTACATTGAGATGTAAAGTAAAACGCTCCTCGGAGAAGCTGCCTTTAAACACTGATGTCAGCCGCTTGGAAAATGTTGCAGGCTTTTTCGACATCAGGACAGATCCCTTTATGAATATATCACGGCATGGCAGTACTTTCCATAATAGGGGTCTTTATGTGAGGAGAGGATGAGGGTCATGTAATACTCAAGAGACACAAACAGTAACTGTAGCTTTAATTCCCTTTTAAACTATTTACATAAAAGTACAAAACTACTTATTATCTTTCATTTATTTGCCTATTTTCCTGTATTTTAACACTAAATATTGTAGCATTTCCACTCCTCTCCGGAAGGCAATGCAAGGAATTGATTCTATGGAACCCTGACATGCCTACATGGTTCACAGTGATTGTTTGACGTGTGTAGGAGCTTTTCAAGTGGGTGTGTCCGGGGTTTGCAAAGCAATGCATATGTTTCTGACAAAATTACATTTTATTTGCTTTAAAAACATTCATTTTGTCATTATTTTCTAATGCAGTGAATAATTACTGGTAAATTAAAATGTCACTATCCATTTAACTATTAACCTTTTATATGAAACCAATAGCTGTAGCTTTTTTATTTGCTGTGAGAAGTTTTAAGAGCTAGTTCCTTCTCGCACTAGTTTAGCGTCTAATAAACCCGTCCCTTTTACGACTCTTTGAGTTCTATTTGGCAGTGACTTTGGGTACAAATGAGCAACAACAGTTTTCACAAACAATGTGTTTGCAATTCCCAGACTAGAGTAAACATGACAAGCATAGGGAAATAGCAGAGTTAAACGGATAAAAATGATTTATTTTTTTATTTCCATTCATGTGACTTGGGCATCAGATCTCTGCTTAATGAAAATAAAAGATACATTATTACTGTATGTGATGAACCTTGTTATTCAGCTTGCTCTGGTCTAGTGGTGCAAGGGTTTCGGTTCATCTTTTCTGGCAGTAGTGCTGAATGAGAATAGGTAATGCTTAATAGAGGGTATGTTTGGGTATAGTGTCAGATTAAGGCCAGATTATGAGTGGAGCGCAAACGTTTGCACGAGCAATATCAGGTTTTGCATTAGTTTGCACACAGATTAAATAGGGCTAGTATTACAAATTTAAAGTAAACGTGTTCGCTTGAGAGCAACTCAAGTTAACACGTGTCTGGTTAGAGCGTCCTTTAAGCTCTGGTTAACTGTTTCATGAAACAAAGAAGTGTCACAAAACACATCAAAAAAAAATTACAAAGTAACATAGTAGATGAGGTTGAAAAAAGACCGAAGTCCATCGAGTTCAACCTATACAAATCTAAAATATATACAAAAAGCTCCAGTTAAACTTAAATAATCCCACTAAAAGGTTACCCATTTAATACTAGCAATCATATCCATGAATTTTGTTTATAGACAGAAATGTATCCAAATAATTTTTAAATGTATCTAGGGTATTGGCATTCACTACCTCCTTTGGTAATGAGTTCCACAATTTTATTGCTCTTACAGTGAAAAAACATTTCCGTTGCAAGAGATTAAATCTCCTTTCCTCCAACCTTAAATTGTGACAGCTGGTCACAAACAATTTTCTTGGAATAAACAGAGCTTCTGCCATCTCTGTATATGGGCCTTGAATATATTTATATAAAGTAATTGTCATGAGATGCAGGACATATGCAGGACACAGCAATGATGGTACAACTCTATTTTATTGCAGAGCACAGAAACATACATCTAGTCAGGTTGATTTCACTAACTAACTGCGACACAGACTACCGGACCTAAGCCCCGCCCCCAACTAGTGACATCACATCCTGCTCTAATCACATCTTCCCCTTTTTCAAAGGCGAAGCATACATTTGAATATAACAAATAATAAGGTATACGAACAGAGTATACAACAACATTTTTTTTCGAACAATATATAAACAAATAGGTTCAGAAAATATAAACACATAAATTGCATCCTGACTTGGACATCGTGGTAGACTACCCTAGTCCACAGTGACCATGGGATTATTCTGCCCATACTTCCGGTCACTGTTCTAGCTAAAGTCAGTCCCTATATCGGGCCGGAAGTCTCACCACTCTTCCGCTTGATGTAACTTTGCATGAACTGTCCTCTGATACAGAAGATGGTGAATTAGAGTCCGCTGGAGGCAAGGATATATCCCCGCTGTGATCTTGCTGAGGGGAAGGCACCTCTATTAGAACAGGGGATCCCACGGGCAGTGGTACTGAGGCATCCAGTTCCAGACTCTCAGGTACAGGCTGAAGATGTCTTTGGTTACGGCGTGTAACCGTCCCTCCCTCAGTAAGGACTGTATAATACCTTGGTTCTGGAGAGCGGCAAACTACCGTAGCAGGCGTCTTCCATTTCTTCTCATCATCCAGTTTAATTCTGACAGTTTGCCCCGCATTCAGTTCCTGTAAGGGCCTGACAGAATGTCTCCTGTCGTAGAAGAAACGATAACCCTTTTTGGCCTCTTCATCCCTCCTAAGGACTTCGTCCCGAGGAACAGGGCCAGGTGGCTTGAAGACACCCACTGAGGGTAAAGTGGTGCGAATCTGGCATCCTAGCATCAGCTGTGCTGGGCTAAACCCGGTAGCTTGAATGGGCGTCGCCCTGTATGACAAGAGGGCCAGGTACGGCTCAGATTGCTTTAGAATGAATTTTGTTGTTTGAACTACCCTTTCAGCCATTCCGTTGGCCTGCGGATAATGTGGAATTGACGTGGAATTTACAAAGTCATATTCCCTGCTGAAAGCACTGAACTCTGTAGAAGCGAACTGCATACCATTATCACTCACCAGCTCCATTGGAATTGGAATAGTAGTCGATCCCAACAAGGAACTTTTTCCCGTGCAGTTCACACAAATCAGCAGCTATTTTCTGCCACGGCCCCGCAGGCAGCGGAGTAGAAATCAAGGGCTCCCTTCTCTTAGTAGGCCGGCGTTCCCGGCAAAATGCACATTTAGACACGTGATTTGCAATGTCGGAGCTGTTCCAAGGCCACCACACAGCTGTAGCTGCCCTTTCTCTGCACTTTGTAATGCCTAAGTGGCCATCGTGAATCCTGTTTAACATCTCCTTCCAAATTGCTGACAGGAATTACAATGCGGTCTTGGAACAGCACCAACCCCTCCAGCTCCATGAGCTGCAACCTCTCTGGCTGGTAAGCACTTAAAGACATCCAGGCTGCCCGGCTCTTGGGCCAGCCTTCTTTTATGTACTTTATAACCTCTTGCAGATCTGTGTCCAAATATGTCTTTCTTTTTTTCCTCCAGTTTCCTTGAAGAAATGGACTTAGAGGCCAGAACAGAATCAACATATACCTTCACATCAGATTCTGTGGAGGATTCTTCAGCAGCAGCCAGCGGGAGCCTGGATAGTGTATCCGCCACAACCAGTTGTTTCCCCGGCACATGCACTGCCTGAACATTGAACCTGAGCAGTCCCATTAAAAGTCTCTGGCATCTCAAGGGTGTTTTGTCAATGTCATAAGAGTTGATTAGAGGGACTAGCGGTTTGTGGTCAGTTTCCAGACTAAATTTCTCCAAACCCACTAGATAACACTGAAAGCACTCACAGGCCCAAACTGCAGCCAGGCACTCTTTCTCAATTTGAGCGTATTTTGACTCCGCAGCCGTCAGTGTGCGGGAACAGTAGGCGATGGGCTGTAGTTTATTTTCATTTAACTGCAGGAGTGCAGCCCCCAACCCATAACTGCTTGCATCGGCACTAACCACAGTCTTTTTTGAAGGGTCGTAGAACCCCAGCACTGGGGCAGACCCCAGCAGGAACTTGGCCTGCAGAAAAGCTTTTTCTTGTGAAGGTCCCCAGACCCAGGCAACGTCTTTCTTAAGCAAATCTGTGATAGGGTGTAAAACTGTTGATAAATCTGGAAGAAACTTGCCCACGTAATTTACAAGGCCCAATATCTGTCTCAGCTCATGTACATCAGAAGGACTTTTCATCTGTTCAATAGCACAAATTTTCTCGGGGTCTGGCTTGATGTCATCCCCATTGATGATATGCCCAAAGTAACATAATTCAGTTTTCCTAAAATTACATTTTTCTTTATTCAGCTTCAGCCCAGACTCTTTGATAGCCTGTAGCACACAACTTAAACGCTGATCATGCTCCTCCACTGTAGACCCATACACCAGAATGTCGTCCATGACGACTGCTGTGCCCACGTGGTCACTCAGGAGAGAACTCATTTCCCTTTGAAAGATTTCAGGAGCAGAGGATATCCCAAAGGGGAGTCTGCAGAAGCAGAACCGACCTACCGGTGTGATAAAGGTAGTCAGTTTGCGGCACTTTGGATCCAGGGGGTTCTGCCAAAAGCCGCTAGAAGCATCTAATGTGGAAAAGAACTTCGCCCCAGCCAACTTTGGAGCTATATCTTCTAATGTCGGCAGCACAAATCTCTCTCTCTTCACTGCCTTATTCAACCTTTTCCGGTCCACACAGATGCGCACCTTTCCGTTTTTCTTTGCAACTGGAACAATGGGGGCACACCAATCAGTCGCTTCAACAACCTCTTCAAAAACCCCCATAGACTTCATGCGCATAAGCTCTTTCTCCACTTGAGGCATGAGCGGGAACGGAATTCTACGGGGAGTAGAAATACTGTATGGGACTGCATCACTTTTAAGTGCTATGCGGACTGGTTTGCAATTCAGTAGGCCCAACTCGCCAAACATATCATCGGAAATCTCATTCACTCTGGCCACGAGGCCCAAGTCACAGGCTGCTTTTCTGCTCAATAAATTGTTAACACAATGACCTTGTATCACATGCACCCACATGGTGAACTTCCTTTGCTTGTACTCACAGCTGGCAAGAAATTTCCCCACACAATCAATGCGGCCACCAGGACTATGGACATTTTTAGTAACCTTCGCCAGCTGGGGCTGTCGAGGCAGTTTCATAAATTCAGCAAAAGACATTACAGTGATATCTGCTCCTGTGTCAATCTTAAAATCAACTTTGGCTCCCATTACAGTAAAAGTAACTTTCCGATCTTCCTCTGAGCTTGGCCGTTCCACAATGGACCCCACAAAAGACACTTCCTGACCCTCCTGGTCACTGTCCACCTGCATCTCCTTAATGTATTCAGTTTTACACACCACTTCAAAATGGCCCATTCTGTTACATTTTCTGCATCTTTTATCTCTGGCCGGGCATATAACACTCTGATCATGGGCACGGTAGCACTGTGTGCATCGGGCATGTTGCGCCCATCCACTTCTAGGCCTTTCCATTACTTTAGATCTACCGCTCACACTGTGCCTTTCACTAACAGTTTTCCTGGACTGTTGCACTTCATCCACAATACTCTCAGACCTCAGATCAGCACTCTGCTCTTTCACCAGTTCACTCTGGCGGGCCATCCTAATAGCCCTATCTAATGTTAAATCAGGCTCTAACTGAAGCTTCAGTGAGACTTCAGCATCTGCAATTCCAATAACTATTCTGTCTCTGATTTGCTCTTCTTTAGCAACACCAAACTCACAGAATTCAGCTAGTTCATACGGGCTGCGCACAAATGACTCCACCGATTCTCCCACACGCTGATTCCGTTTGTGAAAACAAGCTCTCTCATGAATCACATTTCTTTTGGGCACAAAGTGGACACTGAGTTTATCCATAACTATATCAAAGTTAAATTCTTCCCCTTCTTGGAAAGTAAAAGCATTGGACACTGGCTCCACATCTTTCCCCATAGAGTATAAAAGAGAATTAACTTGTACATCACCACTCTCCTTGTTCAGTTTGGAAGCAATCCTGAAGCGCTGAAACCGCTGACGCCATGTGGGCCAAGCTGCAGGCTGAGAGAAGTCAAAAGGTTCAGGTGGGGTAAACTTTGACATTGCAATCGATCAGGAACAGAAGCGCAGGTCAGAACTTCTGACACCATGTTATGAGATGCAGGACATATGCAGGACACAGCAATGATGGTACAACTCTATTTTATTACAGAGCACAGAAACATACATCTAGTCAGGTTGATTTCACTAACTAACTGCGACACAGACTACCGGACCTAAGCCCCGCCCCCAACTAGTGACATCACATCCTGCTCTCATCACAGTAATCATGTCACCTCTTAAGCGCCTTTTTTCTAAAGAAAACAGACCCAGTTTGGCTAGCCTCTCCTCATAGGTTAAATTATCCAATCCCCTTATTAGCTTTGTGGCCCTTCTCTGAACTTTTTCTAGTTCTGCAATATCTTTTTTTGCGATTGGTCCCCAGAACTGCACTCCATACTCAAGGTGAGGTCTTACCAGGGCTTTATATAGTGACAGAATTATGCTTTTCTCCCTTGAGTCAATGCCTCTTTTAATACATGCTAGTATCTTATTAGCCTTTGAAGCTGCTGCCCTGCATTGTGCACCCATCTTTAGTTTGTTATCTATAACTACCCCCAAATCCCTTTCCTCCTGTGTTTGGCTAAGTCTTGTCCCATTTAAATAATATGTAGCCTGCTTATTTTTACTTCCATAATGTGGAACCTTGCATTTTCCCGTATTAATTCTCATTTTCCATTTATTTGTCCATACTTCTAATTTTTGCAGGTCCCTTTGTAACGAAAGTTCATCCTGCTCTGACCTAATGACCTTACTTAACTTAGTATCAACTACAAAAATAGAGATGTCGCTATTTAATCCTAGCCCCAAGTAATTTATAAAAATATTAAAAAGAATAGGGCCCAGCACTGATCCCTGGGGTACTCCACTGATTACCTTTGTCCTATCTGAGTATGCTCCATTTACTACTACTCGTTGCTCCCTATCTTTTATCCAGTTATTTATCCACAAACTAACATTTTCAGCTATTCCCAGTCCCTTAATTTTGTGCATTAATCTCTCATGTGGCACTCTATCAAATGCCTTTGCAAAATCCAAGTAAAATCCAAGTATAGCTACAATTATAATAACACCACCTAATAAATATTATTTAAAAAATATATTGCACACAAAAGTTAAAAGGGCTGAAAGATATGAGGACTCAGGTGTTAGAAAAAAATTCTGCAAAATAATATCAGATATATGTAGATATATGTATTTATGAATAAATAGAACATATTCTACTATGTGCAGAACATTGGAATGTGAAATATTCATATTTTATGTTGGGTTAGCGCACTTGAGAAGATGCAATCAGGTGTGCGCTGGTCTAGAAAAGGGAGATTATTCTGTATCATCAATGTGCAGAATTTTGTAACAGTAACGTAGTGGAACCTTTAAAAAATAAAGCATATTAAAGATTTCACCCCCACACCAAACTTTACTTACCTTATCTTCTCCACCCTCCTCTTCAGCTCCTCTGTTTTCTTCAAAAGCTGTTGGCTGTTTTACTCAGTGTGGGAGAGCAATACATTTAGTTCAATATCACGAATGGGGGCACTGTGGTTAGGCAGCGCCCCTGTGAAATGTTTTTGAAAAAAGAGGAGCAGAAAGGACGGCAAGAATTATGTAATATTAATATTAATGTTGACTGTCTCTTTAAGTACTTCACAACACTAACCTACATCTCCCTCACTAGACCAGACCCCTCAAATCTCAGCAACTGTGCCCCAGGTGTGTACATATAGCACAAGAGCTGCACAACACTAGCCTGACTGCTGCTTCCCCACAACACCAGACTACATCTCCCTCACTAGACCAGCCTACATCTTCCTCACTAGACCAGCCTACACCTCGCTCACTAGACCAGCCTACATCTCCCTAATTAGACCAGCCTACTGTACATCTCCTCACTAGAATAGCCTACATCTCCCTTACAACACCAGCCTACATCTCCCTCAAAACACCAGCCTACATCTCCCTCAAAACACCAGCAAACATCTCCCTCAAAACACCAGAATACATCTCCATCAAAACACCAGCCTACATCTCCCTCAAAAGACCAGCCTACATCTCCCTCAAAACACCAGCCTACATCTCCCTCAAAACACCAACCTACATCACCCTCAAAACACCAGCCTACATATCCCTCAAAACACCAGCCTACATCTACTTTAAAACACCAGTCTACATCCCCTCAAAACACCAGTCTACATCTCCTTCAAAACACCAGTCTACATCTCCCTCAAAACACGAGCCTACATCTCCCTCAAAACACAAGCCTACATCTCCCTCAAAACACCAGCTTACATCTACCTCGCAACACAATCCTACATATTTCTTACTAGGCCAGCCTAAATCTCCCTCACTATACCAGCCTACATCTCTTCACTAGACCAGCCTACATCTCCCTCAGAACACCAGCCTATATCTACCTCACAACACAAGCCTACATCTCCTCACCCTAGACCCACCAAAATTTCCCTCACAACAGCAGCCTAAATCTCCCTCACAAGACAAGCCTAGATATCTCTCACAACACCAGCCTACATCTACCTCAAAACACAAGCCTACATCTTCTCACTACACCAGCCTACATATCCCTCACAACACCAGCCTACATCTCCCTCACAACACAAGCCCACATCTCCTCACTAGACCAGCCTAAATCTCCCTCATTAGACCAGCCTGCTCAGTTATAAGGCAATGCACCCCAAGTGTGTACATATAGCACAAGAGCTCCACAGTACTAGCCTGACTGCTGCTTCCTCATCACAACACCAGACTAAATCTCCCTCACTAGACCAGACTAAATCTCCCTCACTAGACCAGACTAAATCTCCCTCACTAGACCATACTAAATCTCCCTCACTAGACCAGCCTACATATCCCTCACTAGACCAGCCTAAATCTCCCTCAATAGACCAGACTAAATCTCCTTCACTAGACCAGACTAAATATCCCTCACTAGACCAGACTAAATATCCCTCACTAGACCAGTCCCCACAGATCTCAGCCACTGTTCCCCAGGTGTGTACATATAGCACAAGAGCTCCACAACCTTAGCCTGACTGTTGCTTCCTCATCACAACACCAGCCTACATCTCCCTCAATAGACCAGACTACATCTCCCTCACTAGACCAGCCTACATCTCCCTCACTACACCAGCCTACATCTCCCTCACTACACCAGCCTACATCTCCCTCACTACACCAGCCTACATCTCCCTCACTACACCAGCCTACATCTCCCTCAATACACCAGCCTACATCTCCCTCACTACACCAGCCTACATCTCCCTCACTACACCAGCCTACATCTCCCTCACTACACCAGCCTACATCTCCCTCACTACACCAGCCTACATCTCCCTCACTACACCAGCCTACATCTCCCTCACTACACCAGCCTACATCTCCCTCAATACACCAGCCTACATCTCCCTCACTACACCAGCCTACATCTCCCTCACTACACCAGCCTACATCTCCCTCACTACACCAGCCTACATCTGACTCACTACACCAGCCTACATCTCCCGCATTACACCAGCCTACATCTCCCTCACTAGACCAGCCTACATCTCCCTCACTAGACCAGCCTACATCTGCCTCACAACACCAGCCTACATCTGCCTCACAACACCAGCCTACATTTCCCTCACAACACAAGCCTACATCTCCTTATTAGACCAGCCTACATCTCCCTCAAAAGACCAGCCTACATCTCCTTCAAAACACCAGCCTACATCTCCCTCAAAACACCAGCCTACATCTCCCTCAAAACACCAGCCTACATCTGACTCACAACACAAGCCTACATCTTTCTTAATAGACCAGCCAAAATCTCCCTCACTATACCAGCCTACATCTCCTCACTAGACCAGCCTATATCTCCCTCAGAACACTAGCCTATATCTACCTCACAACACAAGCATACATTTCCTCACCCTAGACCCGCCTAAATTTCCCTCACAACACCAGCCTACATCTCCCTCACAACACAAGCCTGCATCTCCTCACAAGACCAGCCTAGATATCCCTCACAACACCAGTATACATCTACCTCACAACACAATCCTACATCTCCTAACTAGACCAGCCTACATCTCCCTTAAAACACCAGGCTACATCTGCCTCACAACACCAGCCTACATCTCCTCACTAGTACAGCCTACATATCTCTCACAATACAAGCTTACATCTACTCACTAGACCAGCCTACATCTCCCTCAGTAGACCAGCCCACTCAGTTATCAGGCAATGCACCCCAGGTGTGTACAAATAGCACAAGAGCTTCACAGCACTGGGCTGACTGCTGCTTCCTCACAACACCAAACTAAATCTCCATCACTAGACCAGCCACCTCATATCTCAGTTACTGTGCCTCAGGTTTGTACATATAGCACAAGAGCTCCACAACACTAGCCTGACTGCTGTTTCCTTGTCACAACACCAGACTACATTTCCCTCACTAGAACAGACTAAATCTCCGACCAGCCTACATATCCCTCAATAGACCAGACTACATCACCCTCAATAGACCAGTCTACATCTCCCTCACAACATAAACCTACATGTCCTTACTAGACCAGTCTACATCTCCCTCACTAGACAAGCCTACACCTCCCTCACTAGACCATCCTACAACACCCTCACTAGACCAGCCTACAACACCCTCACTAGACAAGCCTACAACAACCTCATTAGACCAGCCCCCCCAGATCCCAGTCACTGTGACCCAGATGTGTACATATAGTACAAAAGCTCCACAACACCAGACTACATCTCCCTCAATAGACCAGCCTACATCTCCCTCACTAGACCCGCCTATATCTCCCTAAATAGACCAACCTACATCTCCCGCACAACACCAGCCTACATCTACCTCACAATAAAAACCTACATGTCTTCACTAGACCAGCCTACATCTCCATCACAACACCAGCCTACATCTCCCTCACTAGACCAGTCAACATCTCACTCACTAGACCAGCCTACATCTCCTCACTATCCCAGCCTACAGCTCCCTTTAAACACAAGCCTACATCTCCCTCACTAGACCAGCCTACACCTCCCTCAAAACACCATCCTACATCTGCCTCACAACACCAGCCTACATATTCCTCACAACACAAGCCTACATCTCCTCAATAGACCAGCCTAGATATCCCTCACAACACCAGACTACATCTCCCTCACAACACAAACCTACATGACCTCACTAGACCAGTCTACATCTCCCTCACTAGACCAGCCTACATACCCCTCACTAGACCAGCCTACATCACCCTCACTAGACCAGCCTACATCACCCTCACTAGACCAGCCTGCATCTCCCTCACTAGACCAAACTACAACACCCTCACTAGACCAGACTACAAGATCCTCACTAGACCAGCCTACATTTTCATCACTAGACCAGTCCCCACAGATCTCAGCCACTGTTCCCCAGGTGTGTACATTTAGCACAAGAGCTCCACAACACTAGCCTGACTGCTGCTTCCTCATAACAACACCAGCCTACATCTCCCTCACTAGACCAGACTACATCTCCCTCAATAGACCAGCCTACATCTCCCTCACTAGACCAGCCTAAATCTCCACACTATACCAGCCTACATCTCCCTCACAACACCAGCCTACATCTCCCTCACAACACAAACCTACATTTCTTCACTAGACAAGCCTACATCTCCATCACAACACCAGCCTACATCTCCCTCACTAGACCAGTCTACATCTCGCTCACTAGACCAGCCTACATCTCCTCACTATGCCAGCCTACATCTCCCTCACAACACAGCCCACATCTACCTTTAAAACACAAGCCTACATCTCCCTCACTAGACCAGCCTACATCTCCCTCAAAACACCAGCCTACATCTGCCTCAATACCAGCCTACATATTCCTCACAACACAAGCCTAAATCTCCTCACTAGACCAGCCTAGATATCCTTACAACACCAGACTACATCTCCCTCACAACACAAACCTATATGTCCTCATTAGACCAGTCTACATCTCCCTCACTAGACCAGCCTACATATCCCTCACTAGACCAGTCAACAAATCCCTCACTAGACCAGTTTACAATACCCTCACAAGACTAGACTGCAATACCCTCACTAGACCAGACTACAACACTCTCACTAGACCAGCCTACATTTTACACACTAGACCAGCACCCACAGATCTCAGCCACTGTGCCCCAGGTGTGTACATATAGCACAAGAGCTCAACAACATTAACCTTGTCACAACACCAGACTACATCTCCCTAAATAGACCAGCCTACATCCCCACACTAGACCAGCCTACATCTCCCTAACTAGACCAGCCTAAATCTCCACAATAGACCAGCCTACATATCCCTTACAACACCAGCCTACACCTGCCTCATAACACAAGCCTACATCTCCTCACTAGACCAGCCTACATCTCCATCAAAACACCAGCCTACATCTGCCTCATAGCACCAGCCTACATATTCCTCACACCACCAGCCTACATCTACCTCACAACATCAGCCTACATCTCCCTTACAACACAAACCTACATGCCCTAACTAGACCAGTCTAAATCTCCCTCACTAGACCAGCCTACATCTCCCTCACTAGGCCAGCCTACATCTCCCTCACTAGGCCAGCCTAC
Organism: Bombina bombina; assembly: GCF_027579735.1. Lineage (NCBI taxonomy): Eukaryota > Metazoa > Chordata > Amphibia > Anura > Bombinatoridae > Bombina > Bombina bombina. The sequence goes on from NC_069501.1 coordinate 1,275,029,844, forward strand.
ATCTCCCTCACTATGCCAGCCTACATCTCCCTCACTAGACCAGCCTACATCTCCCTCAATAGACCAGCCTACATCTCCCTTACTAGACCAGCCTACATCTCCCTCACTAGACCAGACTACAACACCTTCACTACACCAGCCTACATTTTCCTCACTAGACCAGCCCCCACAGATCTTAGCCACTGTGCCCCAGGTGTGTACATATAGCACAAGAGCTCCACAACACTAGCCTGACTGCTGCTTCCTCATCAAAACACTGGACTATACTACATATCCCTCAATAGACCAGCCTACATCTCCCTCATTAGACCATCCTACATCTCCCTCACTAGACCAGCCTAAATCTCCACACAAGACCAGCCTACATCTCCCTCACAACACCAGCCTACATCTCCCTCACAACACCAGCCTACATCTCCCTCACTAGACCAGTCTACATCTCGCTCACTAGACCAGCCTACATCTCCTCACTATGCCAGCCTACATCTACCTCATAACACCAGCCCAAATCTACCTTTACAACACAAGCCTACATCTCCCTCACAACACCAGCCTACATATTCCTCACAACACAAGCCTACAGCTCCTCACTAGACCAGCCTAGACATCCTCACAACACCAAACTACATCCCCCTTCAACACAAACCTACATGTCCTCACTAGACCAGTCTACATCTCCCTCACTAGATCAGCCTACATCTACCTCACAGCACCAGCCTACATCTCCTCACCCTAGACCCGCCAAAATTTCCCTTACAACACCAGCCTACATCTCCCTCACAAGACAAGCCTACATCTCCTCACAAGACCAGCCTAGATATCCCTCACAACACCAGCCTACATCTACCTCATAACACAAGCCTACATCTCCTCACTTGACCAGCCTACATCTCCCTCAAAACACCAGCCGACATCTGCCTCATAACACCAGCCTACATATTCCTCACAACACAAGCCTACATCTCCTCACTAGACCAGCCTACATATCCCTCACACCACCAGCCTACATCTACCTCACAACATCAGCCTACATCTCCCTTACAACACAAACCTACATGTCCTAACTAGACCAGTCTAAATCTCCCTCACTAGACCAGCCTACATATCCCTCACTAGACCAGCCTACATCACCCTCACTAGACCAGCCTACATCTCCCTCACTAGACCAGCCTACATCTCCCTCACTAGACCAGCCTACATCTCCCTCAATAGACCAGCCTACATCTCCCTTACTAGACCAGCCTACATCTCCCTCACTAGACCAGACTACAACACCTTCACTACACCAGCCTACATTTTCCTCACTAGACCAGCCCCCACAGATCTTAGCCACTGTGCCCCAGGTGTGTACATATAGCACAAGAGCTCCACAACACTAGCCTGACTGCTGCTTCCTCGTCAAAACACTGGACTATACTACATATCCCTCAATAGACCAGCCTACATCTCCCTCATTAGACCATCCTACATCTCCCTCACTAGACCAGCCTAAATCTCCACACAAGACCAGCCTACATCTCCCTCACAACACCAGCCTACATCTCCCTCACAACACCAGCCTACATCTCCCTCACTAGACCAGTCTACATCTCGCTCACTAGACCAGCCTACATCTCCTCACTATGCCAGCCTACATCTACCTCATAACACCAGCCCAAATCTACCTTTACAACACAAGCCTACATCTCCCTCACAACACCAGCCTACATATTCCTCACAACACAAGCCTACAGCTCCTCACTAGACCAGCCTAGACATCCTCACAACACCAAACTACATCCCCCTTCAACACAAACCTACATGTCCTCACTAGACCAGTCTACATCTCCCTCACTAGATCAGCCTACATCTACCTCACAGCACCAGCCTACATCTCCTCACCCTAGACCTGCCAAAATTTCCCTTACAACACCAGCCTACATCTCCCTCACAAGACAAGCCTACATCTCCTCACAAGACCAGCCTAGATATCCCTCACAACACCAGCCTACATCTACCTCATAACACAAGCCTACATCTCCTCACAACACCAGCCTACATCTCCCTCAAAACACCAGCCGACATCTGCCTCATAACACCAGCCTACATATTCCTCACAACACAAGCCTACATCTCCTCACTAGACCAGCCTACATATCCCTCACACCACCAGCCTACATCTACCTCACAACATCAGCCTACATCTCCCTTACAACACAAACCTACATGTCCTAACTAGACTAGTCTAAATCTCATTCACTAGACCAGCCTACATATCCCTCACTAGACCAGCCTACATCACCCTCACTAGACCAGCCTACATCACCCTCACTAGACCAGCCTACATGTCCCTCACTAGACCAGCCTACATCTTCTCACCCTAGACCCGCCTAAATTTCCCTCACAACACCAGCCTACATCTCCCTCACAAGACAAGCCTACATCTCCCTCACAAGACAAGCCTACATCTCCTCAAAAGACCAGCCTAGATATCCCTCACAACACCAGCCTACATCTACCTCATAACACCAGCCTACATATTCCTCACAACACCAGCCTACCTCTCCCGTCCTCACTAGACCAGCCTACATCTCCCTCATAACACCAGCCTATATATTCCTCACAACACCAGCCTACATCTCCCTCACAAGACAAACCTACATCTCCTCACAAGACCAGCCTAGATATCCCTCACAACACCAGCCTACATCTCCTCACTAGACCAGCCTACATCTCCCTCAAAACACCAGCCTACATCTGCCTCATAACACCAGCCTACATATTCCTCACAGCACCAGCCTACATCTCCCTTACAACACAAACCTACATGTCCTAACTAGACCAGTCTAAATCTCCCTCACTAGACCAGCCTACATATCCCACACTAGACCAGCCTACATCACCCTCACTAGACTAGCCTACATCTCCCTCACTAGACCAGCCTACATCTCCCTCACTACACCAGCCTACATCTCCCTCACTACACCAGCCTACATCTCCCTCACTACACCAGCCTACATCTCCCTCACTACACCAGCCTACATCTCCCGCATTACACCAGCCTACATCTCCCTCACTAGACCAGCCTACATCTCCATCACTAGACTAGCCTACATCTCCCTCACTAGATCAGCCTACATCTCCCTTACTAGACCAGCCTACATCTCCCTCACTAGACCAGACTACAACACATCTCGCTCACTAGACCAGCCTACATCTCCTTACTATGCCAGCCTACATCTCCCTCACAACACCACCCCACACCTCCTTTTACAACAGAAGCCTACTTCTCCTCACTAGACTAGCCTACATCTCCCTCAAAACACCAGCCTACATCTGCCTCACAACATCAGCCTACATCTCCCTCACAACACAAGCCTACATCTCCCTCACAACACAAGCCTACATCTCCCTCGCAACACAAGCCTACATCTCCCTCACAACACAAACCTACATGTCCTCACTAGACCAGCCTGCATCTCCCTCACAACATCATCCTACATCTCCCTCACCAGACCAGTCTACATCTCACTCACTAGACCAGCCTACATCTCCTTACTATGCCAGCCTCTCCCTCACAACACAAGCCTACATCTCCACACTAGACCATCCTACATCCCCCTCAAAACACCAGCCTACATCTCCCTTTAAAACACCAGCCTACATCTGCTTCACAACACCAGCCTACATCTACCTCACAACACAATCCTACATCTTTCTTACTAGCCCAGCCTAAATCTCCCTCACTATACCAGCCAACATCTCCTCACTAGACCATCCTACATCTCCTCACTAGACCAGCCTACATCTCCTCATCCTAGACCCGCCTAAATTTCCCTCACAACACCAGCCTACATCTCCCTCACAACACAATCCTACATATTTCTTACTAGACCAGCCTAAATCTCCCTCACTATACAAGCCTATATCTACCTCACAACACCAGCCTACATCTCCTCACCCTAGACCCGCTTAAATTTCCCTCACAACACCAGCCTACATCTCCCTCACAAGATAAGCCTACATCTCCTCACAAGACCAGCCTAGATATCCCTCAAAACACCAGCCTACATATACCTCACAACACAAGCCTACATCTATTCACTAGACCAGCCTACATCTCCTTTAAAACACCAGCCTACATCTCCCTCATAACACCAGCCTACATATTCCTCAAAACACAAGCCTACATCTCCTCACTAGACCAACCTACATATCCCTCACAACACCAGGCTACATCTCCCTCACAACACCAGCCTACATCTCCTCACCCTAGACCCGCCTAAATTTCCCTCACAACACCAGCCTACATCTCCCTCACAAGATAAGCCTACATCTCCTCACAAGACCAGCCTAGATATCCCTCACAACACCAGCCTACATATACCTCACAACACAAGCCTACATCTATTCACTAGACCAGCCTACATCTCCTTTAAAACACCAGCCTGCATCTCCCTCATAACACCAGCCTACATATTCCTCAAAACACAAGCCTACATCTCCTCACTAGACCAACCTACATCTCCCTCACACCACCAGCCTACATCTATCTCACATCAGCCTACATCTCCCTTACAACACAAACCTACATGTCCTCTCTAGACCAGCCTACATCACCCTCACTAGACCAGCCTACATCACCCTCACTAGACCAGCCTACAACACCCTCACTAGACCAGACTACAACACCCTCACTAGACCAGACTACAACACCCTCACTAGACCAGTCCCCACAGATCTTAGCCACTGTGCCCCAGATGTGTACATATAGCACAAGAACTCAACAACACTAGCCTGACTGCTGCTTCCTCGTCACAACACCAGACTACATCTCCCTCACTAGACCATACTACATCTCCCTCAAAACACCAGCCTACATCTGCCTCACAACACCAGCCTACATATTCCTTACAACACAAGCCTACATCTCCTCACTAGACCAGCCTAGATATCACTCACAACACCAACCTACATCTCCCTCACAACGCAAGCCTATATCTCCTCACTAGACCAGCCTACATATCTCTCACAACACCAGCCTACATCTACCTCATAACACAACCCTACATCTACTCACTAGATCAGCATACATTTCCCTCATTAGACCAGCACGTTCAGTTATCAGGCAATGCGCCCCAGGTATGTACATATAGCACAAGAGCTCCACAGCACTAGCCTGACTGCTGCTTCCTAACAACACCAGAGTAAATCTCCTTTACTAGACCAGCCCCCTCAGATCTCAGTTACTGTGCCCCAGGTGTGTACATATAGCACAAGAGCTCCACAACACTAGCCTGACTGCTGTTTCCTTGTCACAACACCAGACTACATTTCCCTCACTAGAACAGACTAAATCTCTGATCAGTCTACATATCCCTCAATAGACCAGACTACATCACCCTCACAACACAAACCTACATGTCCTCACTAGACCAGTCTACATCTCCCTCACTAGACCAGCCTACATATCCCTCCCTAGACTAGACTACAGCACCCTCACTAGATCAGCCTACATCTCCCTCACAACACAAACGTACATGTCCTCACTAGACCAGTCTACATCTCCCTCACTAGACCAGCCTACATATCCCTCACTAGACCAGACTACAGCACTCTTACTAGACCAGCCTACATCTCCCTCACAACACAAACCTACATGTCCAACACTAGCTTGTCTGCTGCTTCCTCGTCACAACACCAGACTACACCTCACTCACTAGACCAGCCTACATCTCTCTCACTAGACCAGACTACAGCACCCTCACTAGACCAGCCTACATCTCCCTCACAACACAAACCTACATGTGCTCACTAGATCAGTCTACATCTTCCTCACTAGACCAGCCTACATCACCCTCACTAGACCAGCCTACATCACCCTCACTAGACCAGCCTACATCACCCTCACTAGACCAGCCTACATCACCCTCACTAGACCAGCCTACATCAACCTCACTAGACCAGCCTACATCAACCTCACTAGACCAGACGACATTTTCCTCACTAGACCAGCCTCCACAGATCTCAGCCACTCTGCCCCAGGTGTACATATAGCACAAGAGCTTCACAACACTAGCCTGACTGCTGCTTCCTTGTCAAAACACCAGACTACATCCCCCTCACTAGACCAGACTACATCTCCCTCACTAGACCAGCCTACATCTCCCTCACTAGACCAGCCTACATCTCCCTCACTAGACCAGCCTACATCTTCCTCACTAGACCAGCCTACATTTCCTCACTAGAAAAGCCTACATTTCCCTCACAAGACCAGCCTAGATATCCCTCACAACACCATCCTACATCTACCTCACAACACAAGCCTACATCTCCTCACTAGACCAGCCTACATCTCCCTCAAGAAACCAGCCTACATCTGCCTCACAACATCAGACTACATATTCTTCAAGACCAGCCTACATCTCCTCACTAGACCAGCCTAGATATCCCTCACATTACCAGCCTACATCTCCCTCACTACGCAAGCCTACATCTCCTCACTAGACCAGCCTACATATCTTTCACAACACCAGCCTACATCTACCTCACAACACAAGTCTACATCTCCCTCATTAGACCAGCCTACATCTCCCTCATTAAACCAGCCCACTTAGTTATAAGGCAATGTGACCCAGTTGTGTACATATAGCATAAAAGCTCCACAGCACTAGCCTGACTGCTGCTTCCTCACAACACCAGACTAAATCTCCCTCACTAGATGAGCCCCCTCAGATCTCAGTTACTGTGCTCCAATTGTGTACATATAGCACAAGAGCTCCACAACACTAGCCTGACTGCTGCTTTCTCGTCACAACACCAGCCTACATCTCCCTCACTAGACCAGCCTACATCTCCCTCACTAGACCAGCCTACATCTCCCTCACTAGACCAGACTACATCACCCTCACTAGACCAGCCTACATCACCCTCACTAGACCAGCCTACATCTCCCTCACAACACAAACCTACATGTCCTCACTAGACCAGTCTACATCTCCCTCACTGGACCAGCCTACATATCCCTCACTAGACCAGACTACAACACCCTCACTAGACCAGCCTACATCTCCCTCACTAGACCAGCCTACATCTCCCTCACTAGACCAGCCTACATCTCCCTCACTAGACCAGACTACATCACCCTCACTAGACCAGCCTACATCACCCTCACTAGACCAGCCTACATCTCCCTCACAACACAAACCTTCATGTCCTCACTAGACCAGTCTACATCTTCCTCACTGGACCAGCCTACATATCCCTCACTAGACCAGACTACAACACCCTCACTAGACCAGCCTACATCTCCCTCACTAGACCAGCCTACATCTCCCTCACTAGACCAGCCTACATCTCCCTCACTAGACCAGCCTACATCTCCCTCACTAGACCAGCCTACATCTCTTACTTCTAATGTTTTATTAATTGCCATGTGATGCTCAATCCTTATCAATAATTGCTATTATTCTAAAATGTATAGCTGTCTTATGCCATAGTTTTAACCTCCTCCAAATTTTATTGTCTGTTTACTTAACATCTCACCCTGATCAGACCAGAAACTAACTTTCCAATTGGCCTTTCAAATTGTCTTTAATTAGCAATCAACTACATTTAGTGGACTCAGCTGACTGCCCTGCCTGCATATATTTCACACTAGTTTGGGAGGTGCATTGCACAGGGGTGCATTGCCTGGGCAGTGTGCATTGTAACAATAGCATATGATCACATTTTCAAAGTGAACATTCAAGTGAGTCATTAACAATAGAATTATACAAGAATTGAACAAGGATTGGGCAAGGGGCAAGACACAAGGCAAGTACTTTTGTAAAATTATGTTTTATATACCTTATTGTTTTCTTATGCAATTAAGACTGTAATACTGTGTCTTATGTGTTTAACTGGTTTCCACTTTTGTAAAAATGCTCAATATATTCATATTCATTTTTGCTGCCTCTTGTTTCTATAACGATCTACATTATTCAATTACTCCTTCTCCCTCTCCACCTGCACTGTTCATTAGCCCATCTCTCTTAAACTTTCCTTACTTTTGTACTCATGAACTTTACCTATTCCTAAACACTCTCTCTCCCCCTGGCACCTCGTCTCAAAATCAGTCTCATCTCACATCACTCTCCCTCTTGCTTTTACTAACTGCAGGTGACATCTCCCCTAATGCTGGTCCCCAACAACTGCCTAGCCCTGCACATCCATGTGTACCATCCCATAGACTCAGAAAACAAAACTCTGCAAACCTTACTCACATTCCTCTTGTATCAAAAGCCACTACCCCTTTCACTTGCGCACTCTGGAACTCTTGCTCTGTTTGCAACAAGCTCACTTCTATACATGACCTCTTTATCTCCCACTCCCTCAACCCTCTGGTCCTAACAGAAACCTGGCTCTCTCCCCTAGATACAGCATCCAATGCTGCTCTATCACACGGGGTTCTCCACTTCAGCCACACTACTAGGTCTGGTAATAGACAAGGAGGTGGTGTAGGTATTTTACTTTCCTCTCATTGCACCTTTCAACAAATACATCCCATCTCTTCCCTCACATTTCCTTCATTCGAATCCCACATGATTTGCTTATTCTCTCCTCTCTCTATACATACTGCAGTCATATACCGACCCCCTGGCTCCTCAAGTCAATTTCTAGATCACTTGGCTGCCTGGCTACCTTATCTCCATTCCTCAGACACCCCTGCCCTCATTCTTGGTGACTTCAACATCTTTATTGAGAATCCCACTGCCTCCTCTGCAAAACAACTTCTGCAACTCACTTCCTCTTTCGGTCTGTCTCAATGGATTGATTCTCCCACTCACAAAAACGGTCACTCTCTTGACCTGATTTTTAGCTATCGATGCACTCTCTCAAACTTCACAAACTCCTCCTTTCTTCTTTCTGACCACCATCTCCTTACTTGCAACATATCATCCCTCCCTACAACTCTCCCACCTTCTACTCCTCACACCAAACTTCACAGAAGCATTATGTCATTAGATCAGCAACAGCTTGCTAATTCCCTCAAACCTCTCCTTACATCCTTCTGCTCCTTTTCCTGCCCTGAACAATCTATCTGCCACTATAATTCCACCCTTACATCCATCCTTGACAATCTCGCCCCTCTTACCATAGCTCGGAAATCACACACTCATCCTCAGCCCTGGCATACTCCTTTGACACGGTACCTACGCAGATTTTCCCGTACTGTTGAGCACACTGGAGAAAATCTCAGAGTTCAGCTGATTTTCTTCACTACAAATTCATCTTGAACTCCTACTATTCTGCCCTTAATCTCCATAAGCAACATTACCTCTCTACTCTTATCTCTAATCTTTCTTCAAACCCAAAATGTCTGTTCTCCACTTTCAATACTTTCCTCCACCCTCCCCACCTCCTAATACAACTTCTGTGTCAACTCAAGACTTTGCCAGCCACTTCAATAACAAAATCGACTGCATCAGAAATTAAATCAGCTCTCAACATAATTCCATTCTCTCACCCCCTCAAATGCTCTCAATCAACCACAACCCACATAACCTTAAACTTGGCTCATTCTCCCGTTACTGAGGAAGAAGTTTCGGCACTTATACTTCACTCTCATCTCACTACCTGTCCCTTTGACCCTATCCCCTTACAGCTACTCCCTCTCTGATACCCTTAACCCTATACTAACACACATTTTCAACCTCTCTCTCAGCAATGGTATATTTCCCTCATTGCTAAAACATGCACTGGTCACACCTATCCTCAAAAAAACATCCCTTGATACTACCTCCCCATCCAACTACCACCCTATTTCCCTCCTCCCTCTTGCCTCAAAGCTTCTCAAAAAAATAGTATATGCACGCCTATCCCATTTCCTTACATTAAACTCCCTTCTTGACCCACTGCAATCTGGATTTCGTCCCCATCACTCCACAGAGACAGCAATTGTTAAGGTTACCAATGACCTACTTACAGCAAAATCAAAAGGCCACTTCTCTCTGCTTTATCGTCCTTGATCTGTCCGCAGCCTTTGACACTTTTGACCACCCTCTTTTGCTCCAAACCTTCCAATCCTTCAGCATCTGTGACACAGCCCTTTCGTGGCTCGCTTCCTACCTGTCAAACCATACCTTTAGTGTAGCCTTCTCTGGGGCCTCCTGTGCCTCATCACCACTTTCTGTCAGAGTACCGCAAGGCTCTGTCCTTGGTCCCCTTCTCTTCTCAATCTACACGTCATCACTAGGTTCCTTAAAAAAGTCCCATGGTTTCCAATATCATTTGTATGCCGAATACACTCAAATCTGCTTCTCTGCACCAGACCTATCTCACTCCTTGTTAACCCATGTCACTAACTGTCTTTCTCACATCTCTTCCTGGATGTCCTCTCATTACCTCAAGCTAAATCTCTCAAAAACTGAGCTCCTCACCCCCCCCCCCCCTTCCAAAGTCTCCACCCCCAATCTCTCTATAACTGTCGACAACTCCATAATTACCCCTACCCCGCATGCCTGATGTCTCGGGGTCACATTTGACTCAGATCTTTCTTTCACTCCTCACATTCAGTCCTTGGCTAAAGCCTGCCGCTTCCACCTTAAAAACATCTCTAAAATTAGACACTTCCTTATACAAGACACAACTAAGATTTTAATCCACTCTCTCATTCTTTCCCCCCTCGATTACTGCAAATCTGTCCTCTCTAGTCTCCTGCCGCCTAGTTCCTTTAAATCCATAATGAATGCATCTGCCAGACTCATCTTCCTTAGATGTCGCTCTTCATCTGCTGCACCTCTCTGCCAATCCCTTCACTGGCTCCCTCTTGCCTCTAGGATCAAACACAAAATTCTCACTCTGACATAGAAAGCCATCAACTGCACTGCTCTCCCCTATATCTCAGACCTTGTCTCCAGATACTCTCCCTCCCATCCCCTTCACTCTGCTCATGACCGCCTCCTCTCCTCCTCTCTTGTTACCTCATCACACTCCCGTTTACAGGACTTCTCAAGACTGGCTCCCATCTTGTGGAACTCTCTGCCTCGCTCCACAAGACTCTCCCCTAGTTTTGAAAGCTTCAAGCGCTCCCTAAAGACTCTACTGTTCAGGGATACATACAACCTATGCTAACCTTACTTTATACCAGTTCCTCTCCTCCATTGCTATCCCCTGAACCCCCTTAGCAGGTAAGCCTAAGAGTCCAGCTGTTTATAGATCACCTTCTTAAGAGCTGACTACAACAACACAACTCTTGGCAGGGCCCTCTACCCATTTGATCTCTATAATTGTTTTGTTGAACTCCGCATTTGTTTATAGCGCTGCAGAATCTGTTGGCGCTCTACAAATAACCAATAATAATAATAATAATAATAATAACACAAGCCTACATCTCCTCACTAGACCAGCCTATATATCTCTCACAAACACCAGCCTACATCTACCTCACAACACAAGCCTACATCTACTCACTAAACCAGCCTACATCTCCCTCATTAGACCAGCACACTTAGTTATCAGGCAATGCGCCCCAGGTGTGTACATATAGCACAAGAGCTCCACAGCACTAGCCTGACTGCTACTTCCTCACAACACAAGACTTAATCTCCCACACTAGACCAGCCCCCTCAGATCTCAGTTACTGTGCCCCAGGTGTGTACATATAGCACAAGAGCTCAACAACACTAGCCTCACTGCTGCTTCCTCGTCACAACACCAGCCTAATCTCCCTCACTAGACCAGCCTACATCTCCCTCACTAGACCAGCCTACATCTCCCTCACTAGACCAGCCTACATCTCCCTCACTAGATCAGCCTACATCTCCCTTACTAGACCAGCCTACATCTCCCTCACTAGACTAGACTACATCTCCTTCACTAGACCAGCCTACATCTCCCTCACAGCACAAACCTACATGTACTCACTAGATAAGTCTACATATCCATCACTAGACCAGCCTACATATACCTCTTTAGACCAGCCTACATCACCCTCACTAGACCAGCCTACATCACCCTTACTAGACCAGCCCCCTCAGATCTCAGTTTCTTTGCCCCAGGTGTGTACATATAGCACAAAAGCTCCACAAAACTAGCCTGACTGCTGCTTCCTCGTCACAACACCAGACTACATATCCTCAATAGACCAGCCTACATCTCCCTCACAACACCAGACTACATCTTCCTCACTAGACCAGCCCCCTCAGATCTCAGTTACTGTGCCCCAAGTGTGTACATATATAACAAGAGCTGCACAACACTGCTGCTTCCTCACTAGACCAGCCTACATCTCCCTCACTAGACCAGCCTACATCTCCCTCACTAGACCAGCCCAGCCTACATCTCCCTCACTAGACCAGCCTACATCTCCCTCACTAGACCAGCCTACATCTCCCTCACTAGACCAGCCTACATCTCCCTCACTAGACCAGCCTACATCTCCCTCACTAGAGCAGCCTACATCTCCCTCACCAGACCAGCCTACATCACCCTCACTAGACCAGCCTACATCACCCTCACTAGACCAGACTACATCTCCCTCACTAGATTCGCCTACATCTCCCTAACTAGACCAGCCTACATCTCCCAGACATAACTGTAGTGATGTGATGTACCTGACATATAACTGCAGTGATGCCCTGCACCTGACACCTAACTGCAGTGATGTGCTGCACCTGACACCTAACTGTAGTGATGTGCTGCACCTGACATATAATTGTAGTGGTGTGCTGGGCCTGACATCCAACCGTAGTGATGCAATGTACCTGATATCTAACTGTAGTGATGTGCTGCACCTGACCTAACTATAGTGATGTGCTGTACCTGACATATAACTGTAGTGATGCGCTGTACCTGACATATAACTGTAGTGATGCGCTGCGCCTGACACCTAACTGCAGTGATGTGCTGCACCTGACACCTAACTGTAGTGATGTGCTGTACCTGACATATAACTGTAGTGATGTGCTGTGCTGCGCCTGACACCTAACTGTAGTGATGTGCTGCGCCTGACACCTAACTGCAGTGATGTGCTGTACCTGACATATAAATGTAGTGATGTGCTGTACCTGACATATAACTGTAGTGATGTGCTGCACCCGCATTTATTATATTCAGAGTTCAGACTATGCAGCCACGGCAAGTGCCGCCCCCCAAAAGCTGTCGCTCTAGGCACCGGCTTTGTTGGCCTATGCCTTAATACGCCCCTATACAGTAACTGTAGTGATGTGCTGTACCTGACATCTAACTGTAGTGATGTGCTGCACCTGACATATAACTGTAGTGATGTGCTGTACCTGACATATAACTGTAGTGATGTGCTGCACCTGACATATAACTGTAGTGATGTGCTGCACCTGACATATAACTGTAGTGATGTGCTGCACCTGACATCTAACTGTAGTGATGTGCTGCACCTGACATATAACTGTAGTGATGTGCTGCAGCTGATATATAACTGTAGTGATGTGCTGTTCCTGACATATAACTGTAGTGATGATGTGCTGTACCTGACATATAACTGTACTGATGTGCTGTACCTGACATATAACTGTAGTGATGTGCTGTACCTGACATATAACTGTAGTGATGATGTGCTGTACCTGACATATAACTGTAGTGATGATGTGCTGTACCTGACATATAACTGTAGTGATGATGTGCTGTACCTGACATATAACTGTAGTGATGATGTGCTGTACCTGACATATAACTGTAGTGATGATGTGCTGTACCTGACATATAACTGTAGTGATGTGCTGTACCTGACATATAACTGTAGTGATCACTGATGTGCTGTACGTGACATATAACTGTAGTGATGTGCTGTACCTGACATATAACTGTAGTGATCACTGATGTGCTGTACGTGACATATAACTGTAGTGATGTGCTGTACCAGACATATAACTATAGTGATGTGCTGTACCTGACATATAACTGTAGTGATGTGCTGTACCTGACATATAACTGTAGTGATGTGCTGCACCTGACATATAACTGTAGTGATGTGCTGTACCTGACATATAACTGTAGTGATGTGCTGTACCTGACATATAACTGTAGTGATGTGCTGTACCTGACATATAACTGTAGGGATGTGCTGTACCTGACATATAACTGTAGTGATCACTGATGTGCTGTACGTGACATATAACTGTAGTGATGTGCTGTACCTGACATATAACTGTAGTGATGTGCTGCACCTGACATATAACTGTAGTGATGTGCTGTACCTGACATATAATTGTAGTGATGTGCTGTACCTGACATATAACTGTAGTGATGTGCTGTACCTGACATATAACTGTAGTGATGTGCTGTACCTGACATATAACTTTAGTGATGTGCTGTACCTGGCATATAACTGTAGTGATGTGCTGTACCTGACATATAACTGTAATGATGTGCTGTACCTGACATATAACTGTAATGATGTGCTGTACCTGACATATAACTGTAGTGATGTGCTGTACCTGACATATAACTGTAGTGATGTGCTGTACCTGACATATAACTGTAGTGATGTGCTGTACCTGACATATAACTGTAGTGATGTGCTGTACCTGACATATAACTGTAGTGATGTGCTGTACCTGACATATAACTGTAGTGATGTGCTGTACCTGACATATAACTGTAATGATGTGCTGTACCTGACATATAACTGTAGTGATGTGCTGTACCTGACATATAACTGTAGTGATGTGCTGTACCTGACATATAACTTTAGTGATGTGCTGTACCTGGCATATAACTGTAGTGATGTGCTGTACCTGACATATAACTGTAATGATGTGCTGTACCTGACATATAACTGTAGTGATGTGCTGTACCTGACATATAACTGTAGTGATGTGCTGTACCTGACATATAACTTTAGTGATGTGCTGTACCTGGCATATAACTGTAGTGATGTGCTGTACCTGACATATAACTGTAATGATGTGCTGTACCTGACATATAACTGTAATGATGTGCTGCACCTGACATATAACTGTAGTGATGTGCTGTACCTGACATATAACTGTAGTGATGTGCTGTACCTGACATATAACTGTAGTGATGTGCTGTACCTGACATATAACTGTAGTGATGCGCTGTACCTGACATATAACTGTAGTGATGTGCTGCACCTGACATATAACTGTAGTGATGTGCTGTACCTGACATATAACTGTAGTGATGCGCTGTACCTGACATATAACTGTAGTGATGTGCTGCACCTGACATATAACTGTAGTGATGTGCTGTACCTGACATATAACTGTAGTGATGTGCTGCACCTGACATATAACTGTAGTGATGTGCTGCACCTGACATATAACAGTAGTGATGTGCTGTACCTGACATATAATCACCCTCACTAGACCAGCCTACATCACCCTTACTAGACCAGCCCCCTCAGATCTCAGTTACTGTGCCCCAGGTGTGTACATATAGCACAAAAGCTCCACAACACTAGCCTGACTGCTGCTTCCTCGTCACAACACCAGACTACATATCCTCAAAAGATCAGCCTACATCTCCCTCACAACACCAGACTACATCTTCCTCACTAGACCAGCCCCCTCAGATCTCAGTTACTGTGCCCCAAGTGTGTACATATATAACAAGAGCTGCACAACACTGCTGCTTCCTCACTAGACCAGCCTACATCTCCCTCACTAGACCAGCCTACATCTCCCTCACTAGACCAGCCTACATCTCCCTCACTAGACCAGCCTACATCTCCCTCACTAGACCAGCCTACATCTCCCTCACTAGACCAGCCTACATCTCCCTCACTAGACCAGCCTACATCTTCCTCACCAGACCAGCCTACATCACCCTCACTAGACCAGCCTACATCACCCTCACTAGACCAGACTACATCTCCCTCACTAGATTCGCCTACATCTCCCTAACTAGACCAGCCTACATCTCCCAGACATAACTGTAGTGATGTGATGTACCTGACATATAACTGTAGTGATGCACTGCACCTGACACCTAACTGCAGTGATGTGCTGCACCTGACACCTAACTGCAGTGATGTGCTGCACCTGACACCTAACTGTAGTGATGTGCTGTACCTGACATATAACTGTAGTGATGTGCTTTACCAGACATATAACTGTAGTGATGTGCTGCACCTGACATATAACTGTAGTGATGTGCTGCACCTGACATATAACTGTAGTGATGTGCTGCACCTAATATCTAACTGTAGTGATGTGCTGCACCTGACATATAACTGTAGTGATGTGCTGCACCTGACATATAACTGTAGTGATGTGCTGTACCTGACATATGACTGTAGTGATGTGCTGTTCCTGACATATAACTGTAGTGATGATGTGCTGTACCTGACATATAACTGTACTGATGTGCTGTACCTGACATATAACTGTACTGATGTGCTGTACCTGACATATAACTGTAGTGATGTGCTGCACCTGACATATAACTGTAGTGATGTGCTGTACCTGACATATAACTGTAGTGATGATGTGCTGTACCTGACATATAACTGTAGTGATGATGTGCTGTACCTGACATATAACTGTAGTGATGATGTGCTGTACCTGACATATAACTGTAGTGATGATGTGCTGCACCTGACATATAACTGTAGTGATGATGTGCTGTACCTGACATATAACTGTAGTGATGATGTGCTGCACCTGACATATAACTGTAGTGATGATGTGCTGTACCTGACATATAACTGTAGTGATGATGTGCTGTACCTGACATATAACTGTAGTGATGTGCTGTACCTGACATATAACTGTAGTGATGTGCTTTACCTGACATATAACTGTAGTGATGTGCTGTACCTGATATATAACTGTAGTGATGTGCTGCACCTGACATATAACTGTAGTGATCACTGATGTGCTGTACGTGACATATAACTGTAGTTATGTGCTGTACCTGACATATAACTGTAGTGATGCGCTGTACCTGACATATAACTGTAGTGATGCGCTGTACCTGACATATAACTGTAGTGATGTGCTG
This sequence comes from Bombina bombina, assembly GCF_027579735.1. Taxonomy (NCBI): domain Eukaryota; kingdom Metazoa; phylum Chordata; class Amphibia; order Anura; family Bombinatoridae; genus Bombina; species Bombina bombina. The sequence continues at coordinate 1,275,046,809 of NC_069501.1, forward strand.
TACCTGACATATAACTGTAGTGATGTGCTGTACCTGACATATAACTGTAGTGATGTGCTGCACCTGACAAATAACTGTAGTGATGTGCTGTACCTGACATATAACTGTAGTGATGTGCTGTACCTGATATATAACTGTAGTGATGTGCTGCACCTGACATATAACTGTAGTGATGTGCTGCACCTGACATATAACTGTAGTGATGTGCTGTACCTGACATATAACTGTAGTGATGATGTGCTGTACCTGACATATAACTGTAGTGATGATGTGCTGTACCTGACATATAACTGTAGTGATGTGCTGTACCTGACATATAACTGTAGTGATGTGCTGTACCTGACATATAACTGTACTGATGTGCTGTACCTGACATATAACTGTAGTGATGATGTGCTGTACCTGACATATAACTGTACTGATGTGCTGTACCTGACATATAACTGTAGTTATGTGCTGTACCTGACATATAACTGTAGTGATGTGCTGTACCTGACATATAACTGTAGTGATGTGCTGTACCTGACATATAACTGTAGTGATGTGCTGTACCTGATATATAACTGTAGTGATGTGCTGCACCTGACATATAACTGTAGTGATGTGCTGTACCTGATATATAACTGTAGTGATGTGCTGTTCCTGACATATAACTGTAGTGATGTGCTGTACCTGATATATAACTGTAGTGATGTGCTGTACCTGACATATAACTGTAGTGATCACTGATGTGCTGTACCTGATATATAACTGTAGTGATGTGCTGTACCTGATATATAACTGTAGTGATCACTGATGTGCTGTACCTGACATATAACTGTAGTTATGTGCTGTACCTGACATATAACTGTAGTGATGTGCTGTACCTGACATATAACTGTAGTGATGTGCTGTACCTGACATATAACTGTAGTGATGTGCTGTACCTGATATATAACTGTAGTGATGTGCTGTACCTGACATATAACTGTAGTTATGTGCTGTACCTGACATATAACTGTAGTGATGTGCTGTACCTGACATATAACTGTAGTGATGTGCTGCACCTGACATATAACTGTACTGATGTGCTGTACCTGACATATAACTGTAGTTATGTGCTGTACCTGATATATAACTGTAGTGATGTGCTGCACCTGACATATAACTGTAGTGATGTGCTGTACCTGATATATAACTGTAGTGATGTGCTGTTCCTGACATATAACTGTAGTGATGTGCTGTACCTGATATATAACTGTAGTGATGTGCTGCACCTGACATATAACTGTAGTGATGTGCTGTACCTGACATATAACTGTAGTGATGTGCTGTACCTGACATATAACTGTAGTGATCACTGATGTGCTGTACCTGACTCTAGTCTTATTTATTTACAAACTTGTTATATGTATAAGTGTTTATCATTGTGGCACAAGCTTTTATACTACTACAGATTATTATACTACTATGTATCTATATAGAGTACCTGCGCCTCTTGACTAATTAAAGGGACAGAATTGTTGTTGTTTAAAAATAAAGTTACTCCCTTAATTACCCATTCCCCAGTTTTGCAAAACCAACACAGTTATTATAATTGTAGTTGAAAAAGGAGAGCGCTACACACTGAGAAATGTATATTTTAGTTACTTAGTTGCAATCAACTAAAAAAAATGTTATGCCACTAGTATATACTAGGTATCTAATCACTTGATTAAAGGGACACTGAACCCAATTTTTTTTTTCGTGATTCAGATAGAGCATGCAATTTTAAGCATCTTTCTAATTTACTCATTATCAATTTTTCTTCGTTCTCTTGTTATCTTTATTTGAAAAAGAAGGCATCTTAGTTTTGATTTGTTTAGCACTCTGGACAGCACTTTTTTATTGGTGGATGAATTTATCCACCAATCAGCAAAGACAACCCAGGTTGTTCACCAAAAATGGGCCGGCATCTAAACTTACATTCTTGCATTTCAAATAAAGATACCAAGAGAATGAAGAAAATTTGAAAATAGGAGTAAACTAGAAAGTTGCTTAAAATGTCATGCTCTATCTGAATCACAAAAGAAAAAATTTGGGTACAGTGTCCCTTTAAGGGCTGAACTGCAGCTGTTTTTAGAAACAAGAAAGGTTGTATGAGAGCATCTAAACAGCACTGTATACAGTAAATATAAACAGCACTGTATACAGCAAATATAAACAGCACTGTATACAGTAAATATAAACAGCACTGTATACAGCAAATATAAACAGCACTGTATACAGTAAATATAAACAGCACTGTATACAGTAAATATAAACTAGAAATACACAATGTCTAGAAAAAAACACTTTATTTTACTGACAGACCACGTCTTAGAACATTTAAACAGTTATAACATATACCTAATCACAAAGCAATAGTATTAAATGTATTAAAAACAAATTGCACAATGGAGGGCAAATTAAAGTTTTTGAGATGAAATTGAGCACTTTTGTCCCCACTTTCATACAATATACAAATTTACAACATACAAAATGCAGTATTAAATCACAAGTATAAAACCCTTTTTAAAAAACTAAAAATCATATAGTACTCTGATAAATGAAGAGCGAGAGATACTGCAAGTACTTGCTTGGCCAGACTCTGTGTATACGTTACCACTACTGGCCAGACTCTGTGTATACGTTACCACTACTGGCCAGACTCTGTGTATACGTTACCACTACTGGCCAGACTCTGTGTATACGTTACCACTACTGGCCAGACTCTGTGTATACATTACCACTACTGGCCAGACTCTGTGTATACGTTACCACTACTGGCCAGACTCTGTGTATACGTTACCACTACTGGCCAGACTCTGTGTATACATTACCGCTACTGGCCAGACTCTGTGTATACGTTACCACTACTAGCCAGACTCTGTGTATACGTTACCACTACTGGCCAGACTCTGTGTATACGTTACCACTACTGGCCAGACTCTGTGTATATGTTACCACTACTGGCCAGACTCTGTTTATACGTTACCACTACTGGCCAGACTCTGTGTATACGTTACCACTACTGGCCAGACTCTGTGTATACGTTACCACTACTGGCCAGACTCTGTGTATATGTTACCACTACTGGCCAGACTCTGTGTATACGTTACCACTACTGGCCAGACTCTGTGTATACGTTACCACTACTGGCCAGACTCTGTTTATACGTTACCACTACTGGCCAGACTCTGTGTATACGTTACCACTACTGGTCAGACTCTGTGTATACGTTACCACTACTGGTCAGACTCTGTGTATACGTTACCACTACTGGCCAGACTCTGTGTATACGTTACCACTACTGGCCAGACTCTGTTTATACGTTACCACTACTGGCCAGACTCTGTGTATATGTTACCACTACTGGCCAGACTCTGTTTATACGTTACCACTACTGGCCAGACTCTGTGTATATGTTACCACTACTGGCCAGACTCTGTGTATACGTTACCACTACTGGCCAGACTCTGTGTATACGTTACCACTACTGGCCAGACTCTGTGTATACGTTACCACTACTGGCCAGACTCTGTTTATACATTACCACTACTGGCCAGACTCTGTGTATATGTTACCACTACTGGCCAGACTCTGTGTATACGTTACCACTACTGGCCAGACTCTGTGTATATGTTACCACTACTGGCCAGACTCTGTGTATACGTTACCACTACTGGCCAGACTCTGTGTATACGTTACCGTTACTGGCCAGACTCTGTGTATATGTTACCACTACTGGCCAGACTCTGTGTATACGTTACCACTACTGACCAGACTCTGTGTATACGTTACCACTACTGGCCAGACTCTGTGTATACGTTACCACTACTGGCCAGACTCTGTGTATATGTTACCACTACTGGCCAGACTCTGTTTATACGTTACCACTACTGGCCAGACTCTGTGTATATGTTACCACTACTGGCCAGACTCTGTGTATACGTTGCCACTACTGGCCAGACTCTGTGTATATGTTAGCACTACTGGCCAGACTCTGTGTATACGTTACCACTACTGGCCAGACTCTGTGTATATGTTACCACTACTGGCCAGACTCTGTTTATACGTTACCACTACTGGCCAGACTCTGTGTATATGTTACCACTACTGGCCAGACTCTGTGTATACGTTACCACTACTGGCCAGACTCTGTGTATACGTTAGCACTACTGGCCAGACTCTGTGTATATGTTACCACTACTAGTTTCAGGGTCACACCCTTTCCTCAGGTGCCCTCCATTGTGCAAACAGTTTTTTATCTTATGTGTTAGGACTATATTCAATAACAACATTTAATACTATTGCTTTGTGATTAGGTATATGTTATATCTTTTTAAATCTTCTAAGACATGGTCTGTCAGTAAAATAAAGTGTTTTTTTCTACACATTGTGTATTTCTAGTTTATATTTACTGTATACAGCGCTGTTTATATACTCTCATACAGTTATAATAATACACATGTAATGTAATTAATGTATCTAAGCTTCTGCTGACTGCCCCTTATTTCAGTTTTTTTGACAGACTTGCATTTTAGCCAATCAGTGATTACTCTTAGGTCACTTAACATGCATGAGCTCAATGTTATCTATATGACACACATGAACTAATGCCCTCTAGTGATCAAAATGCATTCAGATTAGAGGCAGACTTCAAGGTCTAAGAAATTAGCATATGGACCTCCTAGGTTTAGCTTTCAACTAAGAATAGCAAGAGAACAAAGCAAAATTGGTGATACAAGTAAATTGGGAAGTTGTTTAAAATCACATGCCCTATTTAATTAATGAAAGTTTTTTTTTTTTTACTTGACTGTCTCTTTAAGACTGTGTGATGGTGCAATTAGTACTCACACCCTTCTCATTATGCCTCTTTCTTTAACATGCACTGAAATATGATCACCGCAATTTTTCCCTACAAAAATCTATAAGCCAATATCATAAAATTGTTTCCCAGTGGGACATTTTAACCAGTGTTTTGAATAGAAGTATCTCATATTAGCTTCTTGCCTGAGTACTCTTTAATGTTAATTAACCTGAAAACATTAATTGTATTGTATATTGCACCTTTATGTTTATTATTGGAATTGAAATGAAAAATTTAGAACCTATGTATGGTTATAGAAAAGATAAGTAGACGGTAGACCTTTCTGTTTAGAAAGAGATAAGATAAGGAGACCTTTGTGTGCAGACATACGGAGAGATATTAGATAAGGGGACTATTTTGTGTATATAGGCAGATAAGATAAAGAGACCTTTATATATACATATGGAGAGATTTAAGTTAAAGAGGTGTTTGTGTATAAATATGAAGAGATATAAGAGTAAGTAGGCCTGCCCTTTCTTCAGGCTCAGCCCATTTAAATGTGCATTTTCTGGAGAGCAATGGGTTGAGCGCACATTCAGTTTACAATACACTGTCCCTTTAATTTTGGTTTGACAGCTTCTGCCCATTCACAGCTTTGCCCTCAGACCTCAGTTAAGTGGGTATTGTGACTTTTGCAATGATGGCTATAATTTAGGAGTTTGTTCAGTTGGATAACTGACCTTAACTAAGATGGCTGTAGAGCAGTTTATGCCTTTTTATAACTTTGCAAATTTATCTACTGGATTTTCTTTGTTTGTTTTTTTAATTTGGAATAATGGAAAAATGTCTGCTCTTATTACCCACCTGTCTACTTCGCTTCACGATCATTGTTCTACCTCTTCCAGGGGGAGCTGATCACCTCTCATTTCTGCCTCAGTTGTGTCAGCGGCACTGAATTTGTAAGGATGAGCCTCCTTTCCTTGTCTTTATGTAGGATAAGAAGGAGGGAGGAGAGGGAAACTCCTCATACAGCACCACACTGGTCTAGAACCACCTTCAGCCCTTGGGTACTCAGCCTTCTGGTCTCCTGCTGTACTGTGCACAAACTGTATTTTAACCTGTTGTAGTTTTTTTTTTTTACTTTTTAACCATTCTATAAGTTATTTTAGATAGACAATTTATGTTTAAGTAATGGGGGGAAATTCCTTTGAAGGCACATAATATATAGACCAATACACTTACATGAGACATTATTTATACCTTAAATATAAACAAGTACAGTTAATTGTTTTTGTGGCAAATCAGCAGTGACTATGGATGACTGACAACAAGATATCGCTAAAAGATTTAGAAGTTGGATATTCAAGTCATTCTTAAAATGAGATGGTTTGTAAAATGATTTTGCTTCATATCTGATGTTAATCAATAATGATCTCTTTAATCTGGGCAACATGGAAACACAGAAGCAGAATTTGATGACCTGTACATTCTAGAACTAATGAGTTGACCTATATTTGCTTCTGAATGTCAGTTTAAGTAAAGGAACATACTAGTTATAATATACATTTTTTTATTTACTATTGGTTTAGCCCAACGACGTTACAGTCCTGCACCCCTGCAAAAATACATTGCTGCTCCTGAGAAGGGTGGCTTGTGAACTGGTCAAGGTTAAAGACAGTAAGAAGAGGCAGACATTTATTTTTATTGTACAAATAACTTTAATAATGATACCCTTATTTATACCCATGCATTTGTATATTCCCTTACATTCCTTGTCCTTACCTCTCTATCTATTCCATTAGGCCAAATTATCAAGCTCTGTACAGAGCTTGATGTCCCCTGTTTCTGGCGAGCCTTCAGGCTTCATAACCTGTCTGCCTGCTCTGAGGCGGTGGACAGAAATCAACCCGATTGACACCCCCTGCTAGCGGCTGATTGAACTACTGGTGCAATGATAAATGTCGACTGCGTATGCTGTTGGCATTTATCGATGTGCAGCGGGCATGATACGCTAAATTGTATCACGTCCGCACGCACATTAGTAAATTGACCCCTATGTATCAATTAACTTCCTCTGAAGAATTGCTTCTGAAAACTGCTCCTGAACCTGCTATCCTACCCTAGAGATCATGACCTAAGCTCTGGTGCAGCTGTTTTTAAGATACGAAAAATCTTTAATGCTTAAATTATTGAGGCATCAGGGTATGAGTGTAAAGAGGGCATTTGATGTTGGTAGTATTTGGTTAGTCAAGCTTTTAGTATTCTATGACTATTAAGTCATAGAATTGCTCATCTGTGAGACACATTCCTCTGGTGGAAAAATCCCCATCATGCTAGTCATTGTCTATCAAGCACAGCTGATACCATTTTAATGCCAGCAGTTTGATACTGGCAGTATAAACAAGAACTCGGGGCTGACTCTAGAGAAAACAATTGGGTGGAGCAAAACATTGGCCACATAGCTAAATATCAATATGCAAGGGTTAAAATAAGGTAACTAATTTTCTGCTACCTATTCCTGCATTTATTTTTCCCCCCTTTATCTCTCTGAGAAGTGCCCTTAACACAAAGTCACTACCTTCAAGATTCTGGCTATCTCAGAGGTTGGGGGGTCATACAGTAATGTCTTGGGGTGCCCAGTTCTCACCTATAGCTTACATTGAAAGAATCATTGCAGGGCACATTCTAAATAGTTTTAATCTCTTATTTCACTATTGGAACTATGTACATGATGTTACTTGTAAAATACATTTCCATATAATAAAACAAGGTAGCTAGGTGATTTATGCTCAGGCAATAAGCTGCAAATAAGCAGATTATCATTTTCCTATAACTTACTGGAAGTAAGTTTCCATTTTTCTTTTCCTCTGAATATTTTACTTAAACGTCTTCGAATTTGTTGTGTCTTAATACCATAAACAATGGGATTTAGTACAGGTGGTACCAAGAGGTAAATATTAGCCAGCAATATATGTAGGTTTGGTATAGAACTGGCATTAAATCTATGCACCACAGATAGTCCTATAAGAGGCATATAATACACCAAGACAGCACAAATGTGAGCGGCACAAGTGCTTATTGCCTTAAGACTGGCCTCTTCCACCAGACCAACTACAGTCTTCAGAATTAAAAGGTACGACAAGGAAATGAACAGTGAATCAACCCCCATGACAGAGAGAATGACAAAAAGGCCGTACACAATATTAACTTTAAAATCCCCACATGCCAGCTTCATGGCTTCTTGGTGCAGACAGTATGAATGTGTCAGGAGATTGTTTTTACAGAACGTAAGCCTCTTGATCAGTAAAGGGATGGGAACCATGACAGCAGTACCTCTGACTGCAATGACCAGGCAGATCTTTATTATTGTCTGAGTTGTTAATATAGAGGTATATCTAAGAGGATGGCGGATAGCTACATAACGATCTATAGCCATGGCCACCAAAATTCCAGACTCCAAGGCAGACAGGAAATGAATAAAGAACATTTGGACTAGACAGTTATTGAAACCAATCTCTATTGAGTTAGACCAAAAGATTGCCAGCATTCGTGGCATGGTGGTGGTGGCTAAGAGCATGTCAACGAACGACAGCATGAAGAGGAATATGTACATAGGCTCATGCAGTTCCTGCTCAGTTCTGATGATGTACAGTAGGGTTCCGTTCCCCAGTATAGCCACAATGTACATTGATATCAAGGGTAAACCAATCCAGAAGTGGTATTCTTCTAGTCCGGGAATTCCGCTGAGTATGAATCCGAGGCTGCTGTTTGATGTGTTATATGGGGACATTTTCTGTAATCCAGTTTTTTTCACTGGAGATGACGACACATGTTCTACAGAAGACACAGAGAGTATAGTTAGTGTTTGCAGGAAATGTAATAGGGCTAGCTTACAAACTAATTTATTGCGCACCCCCCAAATAGGCAAATTTGTGGGCATTCTATAAATAATCAGCTATTACAAGTTACTGGTTATTACTACCGTGAGCTCGCAGTAGCAATTAGCACTTATAAAATTAGATCTCTGGTATTTTATAAATATGCCCCAAATGCCCCCCAAATACAGTGGTGTGTATTTTAATAAAAAAATAAAAAATGTAGCATTTTTTTTTAAATTAAATAGCTGCACCAGGCAGTTTTTGGGGGCTAAAGTTTGAGGATGCCTTTACATTGTACTCTATGGGAACTGTTTGTTCTCTATAAATATATAAATATATATATATATATATATATATATATATATATATATATATATATACTGTATATATATATGTGTGTGTGTGTGTGTGTATTAATATGTGTATAGATACATATTAAGACATAAATATACACTCACCAGCCACTTTATTGGTACACCTGATTAATTGCTTGGTAACACAAATTGCTAATCACCAATCAGCCAATCACATAGCAACAACTCAGTGCATTTAGGCATCTAGACGTGGAGAAGTTCAAACCAAGCATCAGAATGAGGATGAAAGTGGACTTAAGTGACTTTGAAAATGGCATGGTTGTTGGTGCCAGAAGGGCTGGTCTGATTATTTTAAAAACTGCTGATCTATTGGGATTTTCACGCACAACCATCTCTAGGGTTTACAGAGAATGGTTCAAAAAAGTGAAAATATCCAGTGAGCGGCAGTTGTGTGGTCGAAAATGCCTTGTAGATGTCTGAGGTCAGAGGAGAATGGGCAGACTGGATTGAGATGATAGAAATGCAATAGTAACTCAAATAACCACTCGTTACAACCAAGGTATGCAGAATACCATTTTTAAATATGAGTTGCAACAGAGAGGTAGCACCTCAAAAAAGAATGTCTTTATCACAAATTAAATCAATTATATAGTGTATATATCATTTATCATTCATTCAATCTTTATTAAATGATTAATTCAGTCATACCGACATGCATACTGGTTAAAAATACTTAAACTTAACAGAAATGATATTAATGATTAAGGTAATAGAACCTATTGAGCAATTAATTATTAAGTAATAGGTATCAAGAGATGACAGCTCTCGCCATCCATGATAGTGGAACGCAAAATTGAAAATTAAATGGTTTCTATTAGGATTAGCAGGTTTATTTAGGACTGTCTAAGCAAGCAAGTTAAAACGAGAGACACCGGTCTGCAAACATTCCCCTGACGCGCGTTTCGCATCACGTTGCAGAATACCATCTTTGAACGCACAACACACTGAGCCTTGAAGCAGATGGGCTACAGCAGCAGAAGACCACACCAGGTCACAAAACTTGGCCAATAGAAATTGGGAAACATGTTGCCAGGTCTGATGAGTCTCAATTTCAGCTGTGACATTCAGATGGAAGGGTCAGAATTTGGCATAAACAACATGAATGCATGGATCCATCCTGCCTCGTATCGAAGGTTCAGACTGGTGGTGGTGGTGTAATGGTGTGTGGGATATTCTCTTGGCACACTTTGGGCCTCTTAGTAACAATTGAGCATAGTTTAAATGCTGAATTGAGATTTAAGGCAGTTTTGAAGGTAATATACTTACCCCTTCACTGCACTTTGGTTCTGTGCTGTGTATGATGGCATCAGAACAAGGTTCCCATTTGAGCCCATGGAAGCAATGTGAACGCGAGCTTGAGTTTGCATTGCTGTGAACTTGTAATACAGTCACACATTAGCGTGCATGGGTATTACTCAGTGAAGCGCAAATATAGATTTCACAAAAGAGATATTTAGCGCTCCACTTGTAATACGGCCCTAAATGCAAAGAAACAGATAGACTTATTGCTTTGTTGTTGCTCTTTTTGTGATAATACTTACGCAAGCATCCTCTTGACCAAGATATTTAGAAATTATTTTTGAGAGATGCTGGTTGTAGTAAGTGATATTGGCAGCTGCAGGATTGTTTGATTCTTTATTTGATAGAACCCCATCAAGTACGGATTAATCAGTGTTATCTATAACTATAGTTTGACATGAGTCACCATAATCTAGGGGCCTGCTATGGAGCATTCTTTGGGCGAGGGTACATGGGCTTAAGGATACCCACAAATGTGGGTATGTGGAAATGTGGAATTTATATGCTAGGCACCCCATGTACTTTCATAACTCTGTCTTATGTCCACATCACTCTGTATCCATAAATTAGACATGTGCAATTCGTTTCGGATCGATTCGAAAATTCGGCCGAATTTCTTAAATTCGGAGATTCGGATCGATTCGAATTTCCGAATTGAAATAGTGCCGAATCTACAGAATAAATCTGAATTAGTTTGGATTTATTCGGTAGATTCGGATGGCCATGGATTAACTAGTATTGTACAGTATATTAGGTTATATCACTCTGCTATGGGTTACACCTAATATACAGTAGATAATACTAGTCTAATACATAGCATATCCCACCTAACACATACCGAAATTCTGAATCTCCGAACCGAATCCAGACGAATTTATTTGAATCCAAATGACTCCGAAACAAATCCGAAACAAATTCATTCGAATTTTTCCGAATTCGAATCGATCCGAACCGAAATTAAAAAAAATATGAATCGATGCGAACCAAAACAAATTTTTGGATCATGCACAAGTCTACCATAAATACAGGATAGGTACAGGGTGTGAGTTCCCCTTGTGGGAGCAATTGTGACTCTATAAACCAAGTGAGCATAAAGGATTTAATAGTTAATAAGAGCTTTTTTTATATTGTGTAATAAGATGTCTTTTATTTACATTTCTGATCTGATTGTGTCTCAGTAGTCTGTCTGGGTAAACTGATTGTGTTCCTGTGTGATTATGTTAACTAGACTGCCCAAAATCAGATGGTCTGAGTAAACTTTCTTCCCAGTTAATTAACTTGAGGCTAGATTACGAGTTTTGCGTTATGAGTGAAAAAGCAGTGTTATGGGTTATAACACTACTTTTCACTACCGCTGCTATTACGAGTCTTATAAAAAAAGCTGTACTGCACACTTTTTTGGGCGTAACGCAAATTAACTTACGCAATTTGCGTAAAGTCTTTTTTTCAATGGGACTTCCATAGCGCCGATATTACAAGCTTTTTCTGGGAGGCCAAAAAGTGAGCGGTACAGCCTATACCGCAAGATTCGTAACGCAATCTAAAGTAACTAGTTATGAGTTTTACACTACAATGCTGTAGCATAAAACTCATAACTAAAGTGTTAAAAAGTACACTAACACCCATAAACTACCTATTAACCCCTAAACCGAGGCCCTCCCGCATCGCAAAAATAAACTAAAATTATTAATCCCTAATCTGCCTATCAGGACATCGCCACCACTATAATAAACATATTAACCCCTAAACCGCCGCACTCCCGCATCTCAAACACTTGTTAAATATTATTAACCCCTAATCTGCCACCCCTAACCTCGCCACCACCTATCTACATTTATTAACCCCTAATCTGCCGCCCCCAATGTCGCCACCACTGTACTAAATTTATTAATCCCTAAACCTAAGTCTAACCCTAACCCTAACACCCAATAACTTAAATATAATTAAAATAAATCTAAATAAAACCTACTATCATTACCTAAATTATTCCTATTTAAAACTAAATACTTACCTGTAAAATAAACTCTAAGCTAGCTACAATATAACTAATAGTTACATTGTTTTTAGTTTAGGGTTTATTTTTATTTTACAGCAAGTTTGTATTTATGTTAACTAGGTAGACTATTTAGTAAATATTTATTAACTATTTACTAACTACCTAGCTAAAATAAATACAAATTTACCTGTAAAATAAAACCTAACCTGAGTTACACTAACATCTAACCTTACATTACAAATAAATAAATTACATTTATTAAATACAATTACCTAAATTAAAAAAAACCCCACTAAATTACACAAAATAAAAAAAAGAAATCAGATATTTAAACTAATTACACCTAATCTAATAGCCCTATCAAAATAAAAAAGCCCTCCCTAAATAAAATAAAACCCTAACCTAAACTAAACTACCAATAGCCCTTAAAAGGGCCTTTTGCGGGGCATTGCCCCAAAGAAACCAACTCTTATACCTGTAAAAAAATACAAACACCCCCCCAACAGTAAAATCCACCACCCACACAACAAAACCCCCCAAATAAAATACTATCTAAAAAAACCTAAGCTCCCCATTGCCCTGAAAAGGGCATTTGGATGGGCATTGCTCTTGAAAAGGGCCTTTAGCTCTTTTTCAAGTGCCCAAACCCTAATCTAAAAATAAAACCCAAAACACAGATTAACTAAACAAGTAGCATCCGCGCCTCAGTTCACTAATTTGCTCCCTAGAAATAATTATGTACCCAAGGGAGTAGCTTAAAGGTATATTTAACCCTTTAAGAACTTCAGTTTGCTCAATTGTTCCATGATGGAACAATTCCGTCATTGGTTATTAAGGGGTTAAATGGACATTCAGCAGCTAAACACTACTGCAATGATTTAAGCTGTTCCATGCCAGAGTGTATTAGTTATTTATAGCCTTTTTTTTAATATAATTTTTATAGAAGTTCATACAGGCAATGTATATCAACAGGCAAGAAATATAAAGTAAATTAAGTTCCAAGATATACACTGAAAGTAAGCCAGAAAGGCAATGCATTTCAGTTAAAGTAACCAAAATATTAACATGCTTAACACTTTCCAGTTAATCTTCACAATCATACCTTCTATTTTTCCCCTTTTTTATTCCTTTGGGTTTTAACGCCCCCCCCCCCAGGAAAGCACATAAAAACAAACAAACCAAAAAAAGGGAGAAACCTTTCTCTTGACTCTACACTCCTGTATTAGTTCAATTTCCTCTTCTCTCTATGCCCACTCTTACTTCAGGAAATTCCCCCCAATTCAAGGAGTTTGGAGCCCCTGAGAGGGGCAATCAGTTGCATCTGTGTCTCTTTTGTATATGTTATAATCATATTGAAGAAATTGCCACAACTACCTCCCATGTTCCAAAAAAAAAAAGCAAAAGAAAAGCACACAGGGCACGGAGGAGAGGCAAACATAGAAGCAGGCAGAGGGCAATATGTAGATCAGCAGGGGAAACAGCATCATTATCCCTGGAGACAGAGGAGAACTCAGAGTTGAAAGTATGTTTAGAGTCTAAAAATGTGATTAACCTGTCATCAGTAAAACTAACTGCCACTCAAATTAAAATTTTGTCAATAGGTCTTAATTTTGCCCCTTCCTCACATTTCAATTTATTTCAGACCATTGTAGACAAATTTGTGAGATCATTAATCCTCAAAAAACATTTTTTTGATTCATCTGAACCCAGTGGTAATCATAATGAATCTCCAAGGAGCACTGAAATTGTAAATGAGAGTGTTAATGACACTGTGACTAATAATGTCACTTTTTCTTTTGTGGACACAAAAGAGTTAGATCTGACACATTTACAGAGGGATGCAGGAGAGGACATTTTTTAATGTAGAACATACAGATGTACAGCTACATAAGTTTAAAAGTAAGTCCACATTTTATCCAACACAGACAAGGAACAACAGTGTAGAGGTATTTTATAAGACTATTTGTTGGTGGAGCACCCAATTGTACCGATTTTTCATTACCTCTCTAAAACCCATAAGAACATGACTTCTCCCCCGGGCCACCCGATAGTGGCAGGAATTGGATCGCTGATTGAGCCCCTCTGTGCTATGATAAATGCTTTTTTACAGCCCATAGTTTTGGACCTAAAGAGTTATATTAGGGACACTATGGATTTGATCAGACAAGTGGTCAGGTGGAGTGGTCAGATGACTACTGTATAGTCACCATTGATGTGGTGTCCCTGTATACCTTAATCCCCCACGATAGGGGCATTTCAGCGATACAATTATGTTTGGAGTTATATACTGACTATGATGAGAACCACAAGGAATTCATTCTGAAATCCATTGAATTTTTGTTAACCCGTCATTTTTTCTTGTTTGAGGGGGATTACTATCGCCAAAAACAGGGGACTGCCATGGGGGCAAAGTTTGCCCCCATGTATGCCAGTCTTTATCTTGGTTGGCTGTCCCGGGTCTTTGGCGGTGGTAATTCCTTCAGAGAGAATATCATACATTACGGTCGTTACATTGACGATTTGGTCTTTTTCTTTAGGGGGGAGATTTGACGATCAATAATTTCTTTGATTATCTCTCTCAGAACCAGCAAAATTTTTAATTTACCATGGAAAAGGGTAGGGAGCAAATGCTCTTCCTTGATGTGTTATTAAAACCCAACACATCAAGAAAAAGGATAGAGGTAGAGTTGTACAGGAAGGAGAGTGCTGGTAATACCCTCCTTATGGCCAATTCTAGTCATCCTAAACATGTGATTAAGGCCATCCCAAAGGGCCAATACACAAGGACTAAACAAACTGTAGCACAATAGATGCTTATGAGACACATTCCAAGAAAACCACTGAGCATTTTTTGGAAAGAGGGTATACCCTGCACCATTTGAATAGGGCCAAAGAACAGGTTGACAAAATTGAAAGGGAGGACACAATGAAACAGAAGATTAGAGATAAGGATAATTTGTATCAGTCTGTATTTATTACAGCTTATAGCAAGCAACATAGTGCAATCTGTGACATTATTAAAATATCTCTCCCAATTCTTAGAGTGGATGAGACTCTGGATAAGATTGTGGAGAGGGGTTGTAAATTTGTGACTAGAAAGTCAAGGACTTTGTCCAACATCCTCTCTCCATCAATCTTACCCATGGAAGAGACTGACATTTGGCTGACCCCTAAGAAAGTTTTCTTCAGGAGTGGTAGTCGCAGATGCAAATCCTGTACACATGCCATTCTGGGAGATACTTTTAAGTCAGCAGACAAGGAGAATATTTTCAAAATTAGTAATTACATTAATTGCAACACATCTTATGTAGTATATTTACTTACAAGTAGACTTTGCAATATAAAGTATGTCGGTCAAACGACAAGACCCCCTCAAAAATAGATTTTTGAAACATCTCAGATCTATAGGTGATGAGAAATCGGATGCACCAGTTGCATTATATTTTCGAAATATGCATAATGGAGACAGAAGGTCACTGTCCTTTCAAGGCATACAACATATGAAGAGGCACACAAGGGGAGGAAATAGATTTAAACTTCTATGTAAAAAATAAGTCTATTGGATTTTTCAATTAAACACTTGGGTCCCCAGAAGTTTGAACCTGGGATATTAAGTTGTTTGTAGAATAAGAGAGATTAACATAAGTATGAAATAGGTTGTCCGCCAAATTCCTGTCCCTTTTTTGCATGTTATAGCAGCATTATTTTGGTTTATTATTTAAGATATCTTATTATTATTTTCACATGAAATGTTAGTATCATTTTTGACACTGTATTTTATTTATTTTTTACTATTTGTTATTTTACATTTTACTTAATATACTTTTTCTAGATCTGCCATTAATCTCTGTATATTTAGGCCAGGGTACTTTGTTTGAAATATGGTCTCCTGTGAAATTGTGCCTATCAGGCAATTATTAAGCAATAGTTATAATACTACCCAGGGAGACATATAGATGTATTTAGCAATTATGAAATAATCCGCAGTGGAGGGTCTACCATTTGTATATAGAAGTCAATGCACTATATTAGAGGATATGTTTATTGTAGTCCCATATGCATTTAGATTTTCATAAGTATTCAGTTCATTGAGCAAGCAACAAAGTTGAGATTTTGAGATAGTATGATATCCAAATATGCTAATTTTCCAGTGACACGTAACAGAAAGAGGTGTGTTTATACCCTTTAAAAGGGATGTGTGTCAGTGTGTAAGTTAAAGGTCATTGCCAAAGTGAAGAACAAACGAAACGCGTTTGACCTGTATTACCTTGATGGAAGTGTTTTCCTTTTAAAGTGTTTTCAAGAATAAAGAGCTTTTTTATGGCATCCAGTAGTGTCCTGTTTTTCACCCAGTCCTTATTTACCAAGTGTGAGGATATGGTTATTTAAGTTCATCTGTATTCAGGAGTTTGGTGAAGTTTCCTGTGAATCCTGAGCACCGGACCGGAACTAAGTGTGTGCAGTAAAATCCCCTGGGGGGAGCACTGAGGCTAAGACACCGTACAGCGATGTGAGGAGAAACTGCGACAGCACGAAGAACAGGTCACAGTGAGACCATCTGCATTCGGGGGCACTTACCGTGTTTTACATTGAGGAATTTCTGCCTGGCATGAAGCCTACCTGATCCTTGTGAATGAAAGGGTTTAATATTAACTTCATTAGTATTGTGTAATCACTATTAAGTAAGAATATTGGTTTGTATGAGCTTAACTCTAGCCTAACTTTAGGATTAGTGCAATTAATGACAAAGTAAAATATTTAGAACACAAATATCCTTTAATGCAGTATTTATTCACTGAGGAGTGTTTAATAGCCTGGATGATTTCTTTTTGGGTAATAGGTGCATTTAATTTGTCTAGATCATCGTTAGAGAGCTTCGAGGTCTGGATTTTCCCCCCAGAAACTATCTTTAATTTGTTGATCAGTAATTCCATTCATATTATAGCATTTGCCTTCTGAATACCCCAGAAGGCAAATGCTATAATACTCAAGAAATAAGTAAACATATTGCTTACTACGGAGTTACCTTAGGGGGGGGGGGGGGGCAAAAAACACCAGGGCCCTCTGTATTTGCAACTTGGTATCTTGGGAAATAAAACCTTGCAAAATGATTTTTCTGAAGTTTCTTCATTTGAATATTGAGTTAGAATTGCATGGTCTGATATAACAATCTCTTTGATGTCTGCCAGCATTTCAAATCCTTTTCTCTGACACTAAAAAAGCATCTATTCTGGACATTGTTTTGTGTGTATGCGATTCACAGGAGACTTTTCTTATATCTGGGTTTTGTATCCGCCATATATCTTTCATCTTTAGAGAATTACAGACGTTCTTGGGTAGTTTTGTTTCTTGCTTACTATTCCTATTTAATGCAGGTTTTTTTTTTTTTTTTAAAGTAATTTTTTTATTGAAGTTAAAGTAAAGATTAACAAACAAGGTTCGCCCTTGAACAAATGTTACATCGAGGTGGTGAATACATTATTTGTACATTGATACTAATAACAGAGCAGGGTGAACATATATGAATAAATTGGCATATCAAGTCTTAAGACAAGAGATAAGAAATTGGGCGAAATAGAATAGAACTTCATTTTATGTTATATTATGTAATATATGATTTCCACAATGCAATAAAAAGCGCACTTTGAGCTATCTAGAATAATAGTATCAGCTTGTGGAGAATTGGCATATGTATTGGCCACTCTTGGGCCAACGTATATAAAGGGGGAAGGAATAGCAGCGGGCAAGAGCCGCTCTAAGTATATGGGGAGATTGGAGAGATTGGAGGGGCGGAGTCTTCCAACCAGGGAGAGAGAGCTGACCTTATAGTGAGGCATTAAATGGTTTCTTCGACTGTCAGGTAACTACTGAATGTTACAAAAGGTTATGAGGTTAATATTAAGGGTGAGATTAAGGGTGAGATGTTAGAGACTTTCTGTTATAGGCTCCAGAGACAACTCTTAATGAGGGTATACATTACAATATTATAGATAGAGATTTATATAAATATGGGATGGGGGACCTATCTAACATATATGTGGGATCAAATATACTGCTTTGGGAAGTGCCAAGTAGTTATGGCACATGGTAATGGAATAGGTATAGCACCTAGTAATGCTCCATTATAAAATACTTTGTGTACCTCTTTGGGGAGCTAGTAACAAATTAAGGTAGATATACATGAGGAGATGAGTGAATATCAAACTTAGACATATATGTCAAACGATTATATACTTAATAGCCGAGAATTTTAAAGTTAAATACTCTTATACAATAATATTGTTGAATGGCTAAAAACTCTTGGGCGTGGTATGTATCAGGTTTTCATTGCTAAGCATTTGCAACTAAGTAGGAGGGTTTGAATAGATGCTGTAATAAGGCAAAGATAAAGTAATAATAAGAGCACAGCAAGTACTGGGTTCATGGCTAAAGACTCAGCCTGGCTATGTCCCATCAGGCAGAGTTAAGCATAAATACCTGATCAGGGTTATTTGTTCAATTTCAGATCACTAGTTAAATGTCTCCTAGGATGCATAGCTTCCAAAGTATATAGTTATATAAACATAAGTAGGGGTGTCTCTTGATAAACAGCTAAATATCTGTGATCTGGCCAGGGACGCTAACATTGTGTTATATCTACCCAAATGGAGAGACATTCAGGGTCAGCGAACCTATTATAGTAGATCATATCTGTTGCGTACGGGAGGAATAAGAGCGTCCACAGTATAATAGTAGGAATCTAGCTTCCATATCGCCAGCCATGCTTTATGTAAAATGTAGACCCAGGTAGATCTATAGGGTATATAGGGGAGGTAAGCCTGTGGAATAAATTAAATAGGGGGGTAGTTACCTTGAAATATGATATGTATATTGTATATAAAGATCTACTAACATTACAGCTATTAGTAAGGTGGTAGGGGGGAAACTAATAGAGATCACATTTAGTGGTTTAGAGCTTCATCACTAATATAAAATCTCAGTACTGTTCTGACCACTCAGAATCTATATGGATCTCCAGGGAACCTTAAACAATGTGGTAAAAATTTGCATTTGGAGTTATATAGATGCTATAGTCCTAAACATGTTAGATCCGGCAGCTAAAATGAGATGTATAGAAATTAGCGTTAACTGTGTAGATAAAAACTGCTAACAGAGCGTGTGATAAACAAGAATCAATAACTATGAACTAGACACTGTTCTCAAATAGAGTTGCTCTCATTAAAGTGTCATAATATTATTATCCCTAAAGGGCAGTCTGGCTAGTTTGCTTAAATATCCGGTTTTATACCGGAGCTGTTACCCCACATCAGTTTTAAAAATAAAAATAAACATCCCTGGGCTGTCTCCTGGTATGCTGGCCCGTGTAAATAAACATGTGCGATCTAACATTTTAGGTAGAACACAAGAAAATAAAAATGCAGCAATTGGATGAAAGGAGACTACAAGTCTAACAGAATATATAATAAACATAAGATTGTAACTATAAACTAGAGACATTCCTCCGGTAGAATTATGCTTGTTAAAGTGTCACAAAACGATTATCCCAAAAATACAGTCCGGTATAACGTTCTAGGAACCAAGTGGTTAAAGTGTTGAGTTTTTTGCCAAGTCTATTACCCAATACCCGTCTTGAGAGTGAGCCTCGCTGGAAGGGCCTTTGTTATGCAGGCCTTAGTTTTTGCGACTGATTCAGAGCCGGCTTCTAGCAGACGCATGGCGCTCCCAGGGTGTAAACATAAGCAGGAATCTCCAAAGAAAGTTCTGCGATCTGCGAAGGTCTGAGCGTGAGACACATGGAGCGGAGGCTGTATTTAAGGGTACGCAGCTCAGAAACTGCTCTCCAATTTGGGCTTGACGTTTCCCAGCGACCGGCCGCATTGCTAGGAAGCCAAAGGTAGGGTCAACTGTGCCTCTTGAAACAGGGAGTGAGACTCCGGTTGTATCCCCAAGAGCTGTAGTGCCGGGACCAAGCTGCTGCCAGGTGAGATCAGACGTAATGACCAGAATGCAGGGTAAGTTATTGCACCTGACTTGGGGCGTTAAATCTAGGGTGCTCCATCTAACAGGCATCTGGTGTAGGCTCGTAGGAGATCTTTGCTGTTGGCTATGAATCTCGGCTTTCAGGCTCTGAGCAGAAGGAGACCACTCCAGTATGTGTAACGGTGGGGGTATTTTACTCACAAGGGTCGATTCAGATCGACTTTCATGGTGCCTTAGTTGTTTCAGCATATTCTGTTCAAAGGTTGGGTCTGCTGTGTATTCAGACTGCGTTTGGTCCGGAGGGCTCAGGATAGCGTTCCCAACATGCTTCTCAGTCTCCCATTTCTCATAGCTGGCGCAAGAACTTGCGAGCTCCTGATTTAAGAAGTGTGATAAGTCTTTAAAACACCAGTCCATTTTCTGTTCAAACACTGCTAATAGATCAATGGCCCCAAAATGTGAAAGGTGAGGATCCATGTCGAAAAAGTTACACAGTCCGTGATAGTGCCGTAATAATGGAGCTATTCACAGTAAAAGAATGCCAGGGTGGTCAGGTTAGCAAAATGGCGACTTCTCCCCTTTTTTTTTTGCTGTAGCGATCTCAGTGGGCTCAAATCGTAAGATATGGGACAGCTTCAAACTCTTATGTCACCAAAATTGACAGAGATACTCTGCTTCTTAATTGGATGCTTTTAAATGAGAAGTTGCCTGCCCTGAGCGGTCTTAAATGTAAACATCTGATAGTAACAGGCAGAGCTGAAGAGAAGTGCGACCGCTCAGATGCAGAGACAACTCCGCCCCCCATTTAATGCAGGTTTTAATCTATCCAAAGATGGGTGCATCACTAGGTTTAAATCACCCGCTATTAAATTTTTTAAGTAAATTGCAGGATTTTGACTTGCATTTCCTCCCAGAATGCCCTATCCAGTTTATTAGGTCCGTATATATTACATAAACTTGGTATCATTCCCTCAATGTCTACCTGTAGAATTATATATCTTTCATCTGGGTCTAATTCAGTCCCTATAATTTTGTACTGGAGTTTTTTTTTTCCTACTTCAGTAAGGTTTACCTATTACTTCCCCTACTCAACCCCCCTTAAGTTTAGGCAATTCTAACTCTCTGAGATGGGGTTCCTGTAGGAAAACTATGTCTGGATTAAAATGCGTTAGTCTAGCTAGAATATTTATTTGTTTAAAAGGGAAAGTTATCCCGCCAACATTACGGGAAATTACTTGAATTTGTTCCCTCATCTTTCTAAGGGCTTAGATTAAAAATGCAAGTATATTGCATCTGTGCAGGAGGGTAAAGATACAGGTGTAGGGCAAAAAAAAACAATAACCCCCCCCATAATAAAACAAAAATCCCATACCCCACCTAAGGGTTTTATGCGATTCAAATTAATAGGGAAACATCTGTTTTCTTTTACCATTACTATAATCTGTAAACATTTTATGCATTACAATCTATTAACTGCAGCCCCCAGTGAAAAGACATTTATTAGTGCTCTATTGTTTGTGTATAACTATGTGTTTAACTCTTGCAATAAGGTAACACACACAAAGGGATATAAAACCACATATGATTCATATGGAGCATTTCATTTTAAACAACTTTCCAATTTATTTAAAGGGCCATTAAACCTAGAAAATAATGTTATATAATTCTGCACTTATTAGTGCTAGCTTTATTCAACCTAATATTGCCGCTGGAATTTTATAAAGAAAAGAGGGGTTTTTTAGACCCGCCCTCTGTGCTCTGCGCTGTAATGGCGCGGTCGGGCCGGGCTATGACTAGACAGCTGGCCAGATGCGCTCTGAGGGAAAACCAGACCCGCTCAGTAGAGCACAGAGAGCGGGTCTGAAAACCCCTCTTTCTTTATAAAATTCCAGCGGCAATATTAGTTGAATAAAGCTAGCACTAATAAGTGCAGAATTATATAACATTATTTTCTAGGTTTAATGGGCCCTTTAAATAAATTGGAAAGTTGTTTTAAAATGAAATGCTCCATATGAATCATATGTGGTTTATATCCCTTTGTGTGTGTTACCTTATTGCAAGAGTTAAACACATAGTTATACACAAACTAAGCAGCACTAATAAATGTCCTCTTTCACTGCTGCAGTAAAGATGTAATGCATAAAATGTTTACAGATTATAGTAATGGTAAAAGAAACAGATGTTTCCCTATATAATTTGAATCGCATAAAACCCTAGTGGGTATGGATTTTTGTTTTATTATGGGGGGGTTATTGTTTTTTTTGCCCTACACCTGTATCTTTACCCTCCTGCACAGATGCAATATACTTGCATTTTTAATCTAAGCCCTTAGAAAGATGAGGGAACAAATTCAAGTAATTTCCCGTAATGTTGGCGGGATAACTTTCCCTTTTAAACAAATAAATATTCTAGCTAGACTAACGCATTTTAATCCAGACATAGTTTTCCTACAGAACCCCATCTCAGAGAGTTAGAATTGCCTAAACTTAAGGGGGTTGAGTAGGGGAAGTAATAGGTAAACCTTACTGAAGTAGAAAAAAAAAACTCCAGTAACAAAATTATAGGGACTGAATTAGACCCAGATGAAAGATATATAATTCTACAGGTAGACATTGAGGGAATGATACCAAGTTTATGTAATATATACGGACCTAATAAACTGGATAGGGCATTCTGGGAGGAAATGCAAGTCAAAATCCTGCAATTTACTTAAAATTTAATAGCGGGTGATTTAAACCTAGTGATGCACCCATCTTTGGATAGATTAAAACCTGCATTAAATGGGGGCGGAGTTGTCTCTGCATCTGAGCGGTCGCACTTCTCTTCAGCTCTGCCTGTTACTATCAGATGTTTACATTTAAGACCGCTCAGGGCAGGCAACTTCTCATTTAAAAGCATCCAATTAAGAAGCAGAGTATCTCTGTCAATTTTGGTGACATAAGAGTTTGAAGCTGTCCCATATCTTACGATTTGAGCCCACTGAGATCGCTACAGCAAAAAAAAAAGGGGAGAAGTCGCCATTTTGCTAACCTGACCACCCTGGCATTCTTTTACTGTGAATAGCTCCATTATTACGGCACTATCACGGACTGTGTAACTTTTTCGACATGGATCCTCACCTTTCACATTTTGGGCCATTGATCTATTAGCAGTGTTTGAACAGAAAATGACTGGTGTTTTAAAGACTTATCACACTTTTAAATCAGGAGCTCGCAAGTTCTTGCGCCAGCTATGAGAAATGGGAGACTGAGAAGCATGTTGGGAACGCTATCCTGAGCCCTCCGGACCAAACGCAGTCTGAATACACACAGACCCAACCTTTGAACAGAATATGCTGAAACAAACTAAGGCACCATGAAAGTCGATCTGAATCGACCCTTGTGAGTAAAATACCCCCACCGTTACACATACTGGAGTGGTCTCCTTCTGCTCAGAGCCTGAAAGCCGAGATTCATAGCCAACAGCAAAGATCCCCTACGAGCCTACACCAGATGCCTGTTAGATGGAGCACCCTAGATTTAACGCCCCAAGTCAGTGCAATAACTTACCCTGCATTCTGGTCATTACGTCTGATCTCACCTGGCAGCAGCTTGGTCCCGGCACACAGCTCTTGGGGATACAACCGGAGTCTCACTCCCTGTTTCAAGAGGCACAGTTGACCCTACCTTTGGCTTCCTAGCAATGCGGCCGTCGCTGGGAACGTCAAGCCCAAATTGGAGAGCAGTTTCTGAGCTGCGTACCCTTAAATACAGCCTCCGCTCCATGTGTCTCACGCTCAGACCTTCGCAGATCGCAGAACTTTCTTTGGAGATTCTGCTTATGTTTTACACCCTGGGAGCGCCATGCGTCTGCTAGAAGCCGGCTCTGAATCAGTCGCAAAAACTAAGGCCTGCATAACAAAGGCCCTTCCAGCGAGGCTCACTCTCAAGACGGTATTGGGTAATAGACTTGGCAAAAAACTCAACACTTTAACCACTTGTTCCTAGAACGTTATACCGGACTGTATTTTTGGGATAATCGTTTTGTGACACTTTAACAAGCATAATTCTACCGGAGGAATGTCTCTAGTTTATAGTTACAATCTTATGTTTATTATATTTCTGTTAGACTTGTAGTCTCCTTTCACATCCAATTGCTGCATTTTTATTTTTGTGTTCTACCTAAAATGTTAGATCGCACATGTTTTATACACGGGCCAGCATACCAGGAGACAGCCCAGGGATGTTTATTTTATTTTTAAAACTGATGTGGGGTAACAGCTCCGGTATAAAACCGGATATTTAAGCAAACTAGCCAGACTGCCCTTTAGGGATAATATATTATGACACTTTAATGAGAGCAACTCTTTTGAGAACAGTGTCTAGTTCATAGTTATTGATTCTTTTATCACACGCTCTGTTAGCAGTTTTTCTACACAGTTAACGCTAATTTCTATACATCTCATTTTAGCTGCCGGATCTAACATGTTTAGGACTATAGCATCTATATAACTCCAAATGCAAATTTTTACCACATTGTTTAAGGTTCCCTGGAGATCCATATAGATTCTGAGTGGTCAGAACAGTAACTGAGATTTTATATTAGTGATGAAGCTCTAAACCACTAAATGTGATCTCTATTAGTTTCCCCCCTACCACCTTACTAATAGCTGTAATGTTAGTAGATTATATACAATATACATATCATATTCAAGGTAACTACCCCCTAATTAATTTATTCCACAGGCTTACCTCCCCTATATACCTATATGATCTACCTGGGTCTACATTTTACATAAAGCATGGCTGGCGATATGGAAGCTATTCCTACTATTATACTGTGGACGCTCTTATTCCCCCGTACAACAGATATGATCTACTATAATAGGTTCGCTGACCCTGAATGTCTCTCCATTTGGGTAGATATAACACAATGTTAGCGTCCCTGGCCAGATCACAGATATTTAGCTGTTTATCAAGAGACACCCCTACTTATGTTTATATAACTATATACTTTTGGAAGCTATGCATCCTAGGAGACATTTAACTAGTGATCTGAAATTGAACAAATAACCCTGATCAGGTATTTATGCTTAACTCTGCCTGATGGGACATAGCCAGGCTGAGTCTTTAGGCCATGAGAACCCAGTACTTGCTGTGCTCTTATTATTACTTTATCTTTGCCTTATTACAGCATCTATTCAAACCCTACTACTTAGTTGCAAATGCTTAGCAATGAAAACCTGATACATACCACGCCCAAGAGTTTTTAGCCATTCAACAATATTTTTGTATAAGAGTATTTAACTTTAAAATTCTCGGCTATTAAGTATATAATCGTTTGACATATGTCTAAGTTTGATATTACTCATCATCCTCATGTATATACCTTAATTTGTGTTACTAGCTCCCCAAAGAGGTACACAAAGTATTTTATAATGGAGCATTACTAGGTGCTATACCTATTCCATTACCATGTGCCATAACTACTTGGCACTTCCCAAAGCAGTATATTTGATCCCACATATATGTTAGATAGGTCCCCCATCCCATATTTATATAAATCCTATCTATAATATTGTAATGTATACCCTCATTAAGAGTTGTCTCTGGACCTATAACAATCTCTAACATCTCACCCTTAATCTCACCCTTAATATTAACCTCATAACCTTTTGTAACATTCAGTAGTTACCTGACAGTCGAAGAAACCATTTAATGCCTCACTATAAGGTCAGCTCTCTCTCCCTGGTTGGAAGACTCCGCCCCTCCAATCTCTCCAATCTCCCCATATACTTAGAGCGGCTCTTGCCCGCTGCTATTCCCCCTTTATATACGTTGGCCCAAGAGTGGCCAATACATATGCCAATTCCACAAGCTGATACTAATTATTCTAGATAGCTCAAAGTGCGCTTTTTATTGCATTGTGGAAATCATATATTACATAATATAACATAAAATGAAGTTCTATTCTATTTCGCCCAATTTCTTATCTCTGTCTTAAGACTTGATATGCCAATTTATTCATATATGTTCACCTGCTCTGTTATTAGTATCAATGTACAAATAATGTATTCACCACCTCGATGTAACATTTGTTCAAGGGCGAACCTTGTTTGTTAATCTTACTTTAACTTCAATAAAAAAATTACTTTAAAAAAAAAAAAAAAAACCTGCATTAAATAGGAATAGTAAGCAAGAAAACAAAACCCAAGAACGTCTGTAATTCTCTAAAGATGAAAGATATATGGCGGATACAAAAACCCAGATAAAGAAAAGTCTCCTGTGAATCGCATACACACAAAAAATGTCCAGATAGATGCTTTTTTGTGTCAGAGAAAAGGATTTGAAATGCTGGCAGACATCAAAGAGATTGTTATATCAGACCATGCAATTCTAACTCAATATTCAAATGAAGAAACTTCAGAAAAATCATTTTGCAAGGTTTTATTTTCTCCCAAGATACCAAGTTGCAAATACAGAGGGCCCTGGTGTTTTTTGCCCCCCCCCCCCCCTAAGGTAACTCCGTAGTAAGCAATATGTTTACTTATTTCTTGAGTATTATAGCATTTGCCTTCTGGGTATTCAGAAGGCAAATGCTATAATATGAATGGAATTACTGATCAACAAATTAAAGATAGTTTCTGGGGGGAAAATCCAGACCTCGAAGCTCTCTAACGATGATCTAGACAAATTAAATGCACCTATTACCCAAAAAGAAATCATCCAGGCTATTAAACACTCCTCAGTGAATAAATACTGCATTAAAGGATATTTGTGTTCTAAATATTTTACTTTGTCATTAATTGCACTAATCCTAAAGTTAGGCTAGAGTTAAAGCTCATACAAACCAATATTCTTACTTAATAGTGATTACACAATACTAATGAAGTTAATATTAAACCCTTTCATTCACAAGGATCAGGTAGCTTCATGCCAGGCAGAAATTCCTCAATGTAAAACACGGTAAGTGCCCCCGAATGCAGATGGTCTCACTGTGACCTGTTCTTCGTGCTGTCGCAGTTTCTCCTCACATCGCTGTACGGTGTCTTAGCCTCAGTGCTCCCCCCAGGGGATTTTACTGCACACACTTAGTTCCGGTCCGGTGCTCAGGATTCACAGGAAACTTCACCAAACTCCTGAATACAGATGAACTTAAATAACCATATCCTCACACTTGGTAAATAAGGACTGGGTGAAAAACAGGACACTACTGGATGCCATAAAAAAGCTCTTTATTCTTGAAAACACTTTAAAAGGAAAACACTTCCATCAAGGTAATACAGTCAAACGCGTTTCGTTTGTTCTTCACTTTGGCAATGACCTTTAACTTACACACTGACACCATCCCTTTTAAAGGGTATAAACACACCTCTTTCTGTTACGTGTCACTGGAAAATTAGCATATTTGGATATCATACTATCTCAAAATCTCAACTTTGTTGCTTGCTCAATGAACTGAATACTTATGAAAATCTAAATGCATATGGGACTACAATAAACATATCCTCTAATATAGTGCATTGACTTCTATATACAAATGGTAGACCCTCCACTGCGGATTATTTCATAATTGCTAAATACATCTATATGTCTCCCTGGTAGTATTATAACTATTGCTTAATAATTGCCTGATAGGCACAATTTCACAGGAGACCATATTTCAAACAAAGTACCCTGGCCTAAATATACAGAGATTAATGGCAGATCTAAAAAGTATATTAAGTAAAATGTAAAAAACAAATAGTAAAAAATAAATAAAATACAGTGTCAAAAATGATACTAACATTTCATGTGAAAATAATAATAAGATATCTTAAATAATAAACCAAAATAATGCTGCTATAACATGCAAAAAAGGGACAGGAATTTGGCGGACAACCTATTTCATACTTATGTTAATCTCTCTTATTCTACAAACAACTTAATATCCCAGGTTCAAACTTCTGGGGACCCAAGTGTTTAATTGAAAAATCCAATAACTTATTTTTTACATAGAAGTTTAAATCTATTTCCTCCCCTTGTGTGCCTCTTCATATGTTGTATGCCTTGAAAGGACAGTGACCTTCTGTCTCCATTATGCATATATTCGAAAATATAATGCAACTGGTGCATCCGATTTCTCATCACCTATAGATCTGAGATGTTTCAAAAATCTATTTTTGAGGGGTCTTGTCGTTTGACCGACATACTTTATATTGCAAAGTCTACTTGTAAGTAAATATACTACATAAGATGTGTTGCAATTAATGTAATTACTAATTTTGAAAAATTCTCCTTGTCTTGACTTAAAAGTATCTCCCAGAATGGCATGTGTACAGGATTGCATCTGCGACTACCACTCCTGAAGAAAACTTTCTTAGGGGTCAGCCAAATGTCAGTCTCTTCCATGGGTAAGATTGATGGAGAGAGGATGTTGGACAAAGTCCTTGACTTTCTAGTCACAAATTTACAACCCCTCTCCACAATCTTATCCAGAGTCTCATCCACTCTAAGAATTGGGAGAGATATTTTAATAATGTCACAGATTGCACTATGTTGCTTGCTATAAGCTGTAATAAATACAGACTGATACAATTATCCTTATCTCTAATCTTCTGTTTCATTGTGTCCTCCCTTTCAATTTTGTCAACCTGTTCTTTGGCCCTATTCAAATGGTGCAGGGTATACCCTTTTCCAAAAAATGCTCATGGTTTTCTTGGAATGTGTCTCATAAGCATCTATTGTGCTACAGTTTGTTTAGTCCTTGTGTATTGGCCCTTTGGGATGGCCTTAATCACATGTTTAGGATGACAGAATTGGCCATAAGGAGGTATTACCAGCACTCTCCTTCCTGTACAACTCTACCTATCCTTTTTCTTGATGTTTGGGTTTTAATAACACATCAAGGAAGAGCATTTGCTCCCTACCCTTTTCCATGGTAAATTAAAAATTTTGCTGGTTCTGAGAGAGATAATCAAATAAATATTGATCGTCAAATCTCCCCCCTAAAGAAAAAGACCAAATCGTCAATGTAACGACCGTAATGTATGATATCTCTCTGAAGGAATTACCACCGCCAAAGACCCGGACAGCCAACCAAGATAAAGACTGGCATACATGGGGCAAACTTTGCCCCCATGGCAGTCCCCTGTTTTGGCGATAGTAATCCCCCTCAAACAAGAAAAAATGACGGGTTAACAAAAATTCAATGGATTTCAGAATGAATTCCTTGTGGTTCTCATCATAGTCAGTATATAACCCAAACATAATTGTATCGCTGAAATGCCCCTATCGTGGGGGATTAAGGTATACAGGGACACCACATCAATGGTGACTATACAGTAGTCATCTGACCACTCCACCTGACCACTTGACTGATCAAATCCATAGTGTCCCTAATAAACTCTTTAGGTCCAAAACTATGGCTGTAAAAAGCATTTATCATAGCACAGAGGGCTCAATCAGCGATCCAATTCCTGCCACTATCGGTGGCCCGGGGGAGAAGTCATGTTCTTATGGGTTTTTAGAGAGGTAATGAAAAATCGGTACAATTGGGTGCTCCACCAACAAATAGTCTTATAAAATACCTCTACACTGTTTGTCCTTGTCTGTGTTGATAAAATGTGGACTTACTTTTAAACTTATGTAGCTGTACATCTGTATGTTCTACATTAAAAAATGTCCTCTCCTGCATCCCTCTGTAAATGTGTCAGATCTAACTCTTTTGTGTCCACAAAAGAAAAAGTGACATTATTAGTCACAGTGTCCATTAACACTCTCATTTACAATTTCAGTGCTCCTTGGAGATTCATTATGAATACCACTGGGTTCAGATGAATCAAAAAATATTACATGTCACTGATTTCTTAAGATAGCCTTATGCATGTCCCATTAAGTCTACACATATTACATGTTACTGTTTCCTTAGGATAGCCTTATGCATGTCCCATCCAGTCTACCCATATTACATGTTATTGTTTCCTTAGGATAGCCTTATGTATGTCCCTTCAAGTCTACACATATTACATGTTACTGTTTCCTTAGGATAGCCTTATCTATGTCCCATCAATTCTAAACATATTACATATTACTTATTACTTAGTATAGCCTTATGTATGTCCCATCAAGTCTACACATATTACATGTTACTTATTACTTAGTATAGCCTTATGTATGTCCCATCAAGTCTACACATATTACATGTTACTTATTACTTAGTATAGCCTTATGTATGTCCCATCAAGTCTACACATATTACATGTTACTTATTACTTAGTATAGCCTTATGTATGTCCCATCAAGTCTACACATATTACATGTTACTTATTACTTAGTATAGCCTTATGTATGTCCCATCAAGTCTAAACATATTACATGTTACTTATTACTTAGTATAGCCTTATGTATGTCCCATCAAGTCTAAACATATTACATGTTACTTATTACTTAGTATAGCCTTATGCATGTCCCATCAAGTCTACACATATTACTGTTACTTATTACTTAGTATAGCCTTATGTATGTCCCATCAAGTCTACACATATTACATGTTACTTATTACTTAGTATAGCCTTATGTATGTCCCATCAAGTCTACACATATTACATGTTACTTATTACTTAGTATAGCCTTATGCATGTCCCATCAAGTCTACACATATTACTGTTACTTATTACTTAGTATAGCCTTATGTATGTCCCATCAAGTCTACACATATTACATGTTACTTATTACTTAGTATAGCCTTATGCATGTCCCATCAAGTCTACACATATTACATGTTACTTATTACTTAGTATAGCCTTATGTATGTCCCATCAAGTCTACACATATTACATGTTACTTATTACTTAGTATAGTCTTATGTATGTCCCATCAAGCCTACACATATTACATGTTACTTATTACTTAGTATAGTCTTATGTATGTCCCATCAAGCCTACACATATTACATGTTACTTATTACTTAGTATAGCCTTATGTATGTCCCATCAAGTCTACACATATTACATGTTATTGTTTCCTTAGGATAGCCTTATGCATGTCCCAGACACTTTTTAATTCATTTACAGTCCCTGTGTTTACCACCTCTTTGGGAGGTTTATTCCATGAATCCACCAACTTTTCTGTAAAAAAATGCTTCCTCACATTTCTCCTAAAACTACTACCCTCTAACTTAAGATTGTGACCCCTTGTTCTAGTATCTCTAGTATTTCTGTTTATGTGGATAATTCCCTTCATGTATTTGAAGGTTTCCATCAGGTCACCCTTCTCTCCTCTAAACTATACATATTTAGATCATAGAGTCTTTCTTTGTATGTTTTATTTTAAAATGGCGTTTAACCATAGGGGAAGGAGTCTCTAACAGAACCCTGATCTCCCCCTCCTGTTTGGGCTAGAGGAACAAGTCTGCCCTTTCAAATGAGGGGTCACAAGACTCTATAATTCTCAGAGCTGAAAATAAGAGTAAATAAATAATGAAAGTCTGTTGTAAAGTTGCTTTATTATGCACCACTAAACATTTTATATAAAAGTGTCAAGGTGTTTAGAATATATGCAGTTAGGTCTTGTGGTTATTATATGCAGTTAGGTCTTGTGGTTATTATATGCAGTTAGGTCTTGTGGTTATTATATGCAGTTAGGTCTTGTGGTTATTATATGCAGTTAGGTCTTGTGGTTATTATATACAGTTAGGTCTTGTGGTTATTATATGCAGTTAGGTCTTGTGGTTATTATATACAGTTAGGTCTTGTGGTTATTATATACAGTTAGGTCTTGTGGTTATTATATGCAGTTAGGTCTTGTGGTTATTATATGCAGTTAGATCTTGTGGTTATTATATACAGTTAGGTCTTGTGGTTATTATATACAGTTAGGTCTTGTGGTTATTATATACAGTTAGGTCTTGTGGTTATTATATGCAGTTAGGTCTTGTGGTTATTATATACAGTTAGGTCTTGTGGTTATTATATACAGTTAGGTCTTGTGGTTATTATATGCAGTTAGGTCTTGTGGTTATTATATACAGTTAGGTCTTGTGGTTATTATATGCAGTTAGGTCTTGTGGTTATTATATGCAGTTAGGTCTTGTGGTTATTATATACAGTTAGGTCTTGTGGTTATTATATGCAGTTAGGTCTTGTGGTTATTATATACAGTTAGGTCTTGTGGTTATTATATACAGTTAGGTCTTGTGGTTATTATATGCAGTTAGGTCTTGTTGTTATTATATACAGTTAGGTCTTGTGGTTATTATATGCAGTTAGGTCTTGTGGTTATTATATGCAGTTAGGTCTTGTGGTTATTATATACAGTTAGGTCTTGTGGTTATTATATACAGTTAGGTCTAGTGGTTATTATATGCAGTTAGGTCTTGTGGTTATTATATACAGTTAGGTCTTGTGGTTATTATATACAGTTAGGTCTTGTGGTTATTATATGCAGTTAGGTCTTGTGGTTATTATATGCAGTTAGGTCTTGTGGTTATTATATACAGTTAGGTCTTGTGGTTATTATATACAGTTAGGTCTTGTGGTTATTATATACAGTTAGGTCTTGTTGTTATTATATGCAGTTAGGTCTTGTGGTTATTATATGCAGTTAGGTCTTGTGGTTATTATATACAGTTAAGTCTTGTGGTTATTATATACAGTTAGGTCTTGTGGTTATTATATGCAGTTAGGTCTTGTGGTTATTATATGCATTTAGGTCTTGTTGTTATTATATACAGTTAGGTCTTGTGGTTATTATATGCAGTTAGGTCTTGTGGTTATTATATACAGTTAGGTCTTGTGGTTATTATATACAGTTAGGTCTTGTGGTTGTTATATACAGTTAGGTCTTGTGGTTATTATATACAGTTAGGTCTTGTGGTTATTATATGCAGTTAGGTCTTGTGGTTATTATATACAGTTAGGTCTTGTGGTTATTATATACAGTTAGGTCTTGTGGTTATTATATGCAGTTAGGTCTTGTGGTTATTATATACAGTTAGGTCTTGTGGTTATTATATACAGTTAGGTCTTGTGGTTATTATATGCAGTTAGGTCTTGTGGTTATTATATACAGTTAGGTCTTGTGGTTATTATATACAGTTAGGTCTTGTGGTTATTATATACAGTTAGGTCTTGTGGTTATTATATACAGTTAGGTCTTGTGGTTATTATATGCAGTTAGGTCTTGTGGTTATTATATACAGTTAGGTCTTGTGGTTAATATATGCAGTTAGGTCTTGTGGTTATTATATACAGTTAGGTCTTGTGGTTATTATATACAGTTAGGTCTTGTGGTTATTATATACAGTTAGGTCTTGTGGTTATTATATGCAGTTAGGTCTTGTGGTTATTATATACAGTTAGGTCTTGTGGTTATTATATGCAGTTAGGTCTTGTGGTTATTATATACAGTTAGGTCTTGTGGTTATTATATACAGTTAGGTCTTGTTGTTATTATATACAGTTAGGTCTTGTGGTTAATATATGCAGTTAGGTCTTGTGGTTATTATATGCTGCTGACAAAATCATATGTGCAGGTTTATGTGGATCTAACAGTCCGAAACCTAAAGACAAATGCCTTTCACATCACAATTAGTTTCTGCTCATATAATGCTAATGATGTGCACTAGAGACAAACGTTACTTGTGATTAGGAAATCTTGATGTTTAATTAAATTAAGCTGCAATCTTTATGTAATGCTAAGTTATACTAAGTTAATGGTATGGGGATATTGCCTGCATTATCTTAGCAATTAGTTTTCTTGTTTGTTTTAAAGCTGCGTATAGAGTCAGTGGTGCAGTTAGAGCTAAATAATTATATCTGAGTCTGCGGAATCAGTTTCCCTTGTTTAATGCAGTGATACATATTGGGCCATATTACGAGTGGAACACAAAATTGCGCTTTGGCGAGCACGATATTTGCGCTCCACTCTGTATTTGCACTAGTATTACAAGTTAGGAGCAATGCAAACACAACGTAGCGTTCGCATTGCAGGGAGGCTTTGCGCTGTCAAGAGCACATTTCCATAAGCTCCACTGGGAGCCTCGTTCTCATGCCGTCATACATAGCACAGAACCTAGTGCAGCAAAGGGGTAAGTCACACAGCGATGGGCAGCACATTTAAAATAAATATAAAACATAGAATTCTATCAGCCAATCGGAATCTAAGGGACGCCATCTTGACGTCATTTAAAGGAACCTTCATTCGTCGGTAGTCGTCAGAAGAGGATGCTCCGCATCGGATGTCTTGAAGATGGAGCCGCTCTGCACCGAATGGATGAAGATAGAAGATGCCGTCTCAGTGAAGTCTTCTGTGGGCTTGGATGAAGACTTTGGCCACTTCGTTGAGGACTTCTGCCGGCTTCTTAGAGGATGGATGTCGGATCTTCAAAACTATAAGAAAATCTTCTGGGGTTAGTGTTAGGATTTTTTTAAGGATATATTGGGTGGGTTTTATTTTTAGGTTAGGGTTTGGGCAGCAATAGAGCTAAATACCCTTTTAAGGGCAATGCCCATCCAAATGCCCTTTTCAGAGCAATAGGGAGCTTAGGGTTTTTTTAGATAGGATTTTATTTGGGGGGTTGGTTGTGTGGGTGGTGGATTTTACTGTTGGGGGGTATTTGTAATTTTTTTTACAGGTAAAAGAGCTGATTACTTTAGGGCAATGCCCTGCAAAAAGCCCTTTTAAGCGCTATTTGTAGTTTATTGTAGGCTAGGTTTTTTTTTATTTTGGGGCCTTAGATTAGGTGTAATTAGTTTAAAGCTTTGATAATTTATTTTTTATTTTTTGTAACTAAGTGTTTATTTTTTTGTATTTTTTTGTTTAACTTAGTGTTTGTTATTTTTTGTAACTTAGTTAGTTTTTTGTTAATTAATTTGTAGTTTAATGTAAGTTTAGTTTAAAAGTTAGGGTAGGTTAATTATTAATTTAATATAGTTTAATGTGATTTTATTATAATAGTTAAAATAGGTTAATTAATAGTTTAATATAGTTTAATTTAAATCTAAAGGTAAGTTTAAATTGATTATAAGATAGGAATGAGATAATATTTAAAATAAAGTTAGCGGGTTGTTAGATTAATTTAGTATATGGCTATGTGGGGGGCTTGCGGTTTAGGGGTTAATACATTTATTTATTTACAGTGGGCTCCGGGAGTGGCAGGATAGGGGTTAATAACTTTATGTAGGTGGCGGTGGTGTAGGGGGCGGCAGATTAGGGGTTAATAAGTATAATGTAGGTGGCGGTGGGCTCTGGGAGCGGAGGAATAGGGGTTAATAAGTTTATTAGAGTGGTGGTGGGCTCCGGGAGCTGCGGTTTAGGGGTTAATAACTTTATTTAGTTGCGGCGGGGTCCGTGAGCAGCGGGATAGGGGTAAACAGTTTAGTATAGTGTGGGTGTTTAGTGACAGGATACAAATAAAGCTGGGAAAAAGCCAAGAGCAGCGAGATCGATAACTGCTAGTTAACAACAATCCGCTGCTCATCGCCCCGTACTTGGTGCGTGGCTTTTTGGCAGCTTTTTTGTTAAATATGGAGAACGTATTCAGATCCACGGCAGTGAAGTTAGGCGATGTCAGGCGAGCGTATTGGTGCCGGCGAATGCAGCACAGTTGACGGCTTGATAAGTAGGCCCCTGTCTAAAATTAAATGCTAATGTAAATAATTTTATTTAATTTGGAATTGTTTGGGAATAGAAAAGGACATTAGATGCCTCTATAAAGCTGTACATTTATTTATGTCCCTAATATAACATTTATGTTACTATAGTAATATCTGTCTTCACTAATAGAGCTGTGGGGGTTGTCCTTATCAGCCAATGAACATGATTTGTTCAAGATTCAGACACAGAGCAGAAGTTTCAATTTGCTTCTTTTATCCAATTTATTTAATGTTCTTTGTTCTTTTGGTATCCTTTGATAAAGAGCATACCTAGGTAGCCTCAGGGTGTGTGCTGTTTGCAGGAGTTTTGTAACAATGCTGTTGACAATGTTTTACATTCAGCCCACTGGACTCATTTCTGTTTATCTGTGGTCTTGTAAGTGCTGGATTGACATCAATAAAGCAGATTCATTTATTTGTTTAAATACAAAGTGAAAGCCCAAATCTCA
Source organism: Bombina bombina (assembly GCF_027579735.1). NCBI lineage: Eukaryota > Metazoa > Chordata > Amphibia > Anura > Bombinatoridae > Bombina > Bombina bombina. The sequence goes on from NC_069501.1 coordinate 1,275,083,208, forward strand.
CTACAAGAGCAGAAATTGGAAACCATTTTCTTATTTACTTCTTTTATCAAATGTTATTTTCTTTGTTCTCTTGGTATCTTTTGCTGAAAAGCCGGAACGTAAGTTTGTGAGTGTGCAAGTCTCCGGAGCACTATATGGCAGAATGTTATCCATTTGCACTATTTGTACTATTTCCTGTCACATAGTGCTTCAGATTCTACCTAGGTATCACTTCAACACGGAACATCATGAGAACAAATTTGATTATAGAAGTAAATTGGAAACTTTTATTTAAATGTTATTGCTCTGTCTGAATCACAGAAGAAGATGTTTGTGTTTCATATCCTTAAACTAGAATTTACTGTTGCAGCGTTTTATGGGTCACGTCTTTATGACACTATATTGAATCAGCGGTCTCGATTTTTTATAGAGTTTTGGTGCAAATTATAACATGACAACTTAATTTGAGATTTGTCTTTTATATTATTACAATACAGTAAAAGAGTCATTGTAGTTGGTTCTAGAGTCATACAATCTATTAATTTACATACTAGCCGATCAAGTAGCCTACAAACCCGATGGGTCCTTAACTAGCCCATTTAGTCATAAACTAGCTCACTGGGCCGTACGTTAAAAACACAGAGAAATATACATAACTTAGCAATAGTAATCGGAATATACTTCTAAAAACAACATTACCAGTGGATAGAATTAGAAGTCTCCTACAGTGATAAAAAAATCAATTATTCAACAATTAGACCTTTTTAAAATAATGTCAAACTGTTATTTACTGCTTATTAAAAACACTGATAGATACATCCATATCAGCACATCCCCAGTTTTGTAAATCGCCCTTTTAACTTGCACTGGGAGCGCCACTTACCTGTAATATCTGCACAGCGGGTGCCCACTTCATGCTGATACAAGAGTCCTGATCCTGAGTATTGCCAAATCCACAGCGTGGGAATATTTATACTGAGTCACACACATCCCAGCTGGACTCAGAGACACACTGGGAAGCTGGGTCTGTCACTTTTAGAGCACAGGGAAATCAAAAGCTTGAAAAATATTATGCAGGGATGTAGGCTAATGAGAGGATATTTCCTGGTATCCCACTGGGGATGACAATGAAGCCCTAATTTATTTCTGTGCACAACTAATAACCTGCGATCATATCTGATCATCATCTCATATATGAATCCTGAGAAATTACTTTAGAGCTGGTACAATCAATATGAAATACAAACATTACTATCAGGCATTTTTAAGGACAGCTAAGTAGAAAGTTGTTGTAAGTTACCAGTCTGCAAGGCTCATTTAAAGGGTGGTAACTGGAGAACACACAACTGCTTAGGTAAATTAAAAATAAAATAACCACAAATGAACTTTAATGTTTGTCAAACATACAGCAAACAACTATTTTCTTTCTCTTAGTCAAATGCAACATTTCCGTGTTTGAATAGTAATGCGAATGGTTATTCACATACTTATCATGTTATTCAATTAGACCCAATGTTCAAATATTCTAATCTAGCCATGTCTCACTAGTTACCAGCTGGCCAGCCTATAGATGACTTGGTATGGGTGGAAGGTTGAGTAACTATGACAGATGCAGTTATTTGCACCAACCAATCTCAGTAACAAGACACAATCTATTGTACTCATAGCCACAGGATTGCCAACTAAAGAGGTGGAACAAAGCTGCACATATTAAAAGCATAAAGTTGAAGTCACACTCCAAGAGCTCCCTCAAAGATAATGCTTAAGATATTGAAACGTGGTTAAAAGCAAACTCAATAGTAGAAAGGTGGTAAGAAACAACTTACGCGTTTTGCTCTATAAGTGAGCGCTTAATCATAGGATACCCATGGTCTGTTCCCAAAGTTTTACTTTATAGATCATATTTATTTTTCATAACTGAGCAATGATATTATCCCCTTGGCTGCCAGTATCCTAGAAATCAATTATTTTACCTCTTTGCCAGTAACACACACAGCAATGATTTCACCCTGCTTTGACTGCCTGTAGCACACACAGCAGAAATCTTACCTCAGTAGCTACTTGTAATACAAACAGAGTGGTCTTTGAACACTCCCATGACTACCAGCAACACATAAGTTAGATATTTTTACCCTCTGTGGCTGCCATGAATAGAGAATAGTGCAAGCGAAGTATCACTTTTTATGGGCCATGTTTGTAATGCTTAGAGGCGTAGGAAGCCTTTACAATTTAGCTACCACTCAGGGGACTACCACTCAGGGGACATTTACATGTCCAGTGTCTTTGTACAGATTTTACTGGACAGCCCGCTGAAATACTGGACTGTCAGGTTTAATACTGGACACCTGGAAACCCTACTCTCTAGATATGTGAATGCGGACCAGTAGATCACAAGATCGCTGTGGGCCTCATGTACAAATCATAGCTCACACGAGAACATTCAGCACACACACAATGCACACTTGTAAACATGCCCAAGCATACTAAATACCCCAGCACTAGAGTAAAAAGCTCTCTCAGCACATGTATTCCCCATATATGTATGTATTTATGTCCTATTTAAGTATTTACAGTATCCCACAAAATAGTTTTGTAAATATTTTATTATATCTTTTCATGTGACACTGACAACACTGAGGAAATTACACTTTGCTACAATGTAAAGTAGTGAGTTTACAGCCTCTATAACAGTAAATTTGCTGTCCCCTCAAAATATCTCAACACACAGCCATTAATGTCTAAACTGTTGACATCAAAGTGAATACACCGCTAAGTATAAATGTCCTAATTGGGCCCAAAGTGTCAATATTTTGTGTGGCCACCATTATGTTCCAGCACTGTTTTAACCCTGGGCATGGAGTGCACCAGAGCTTCACAAGTTGCCACTGGATTCCTCTTCAACTCCTTCATGATGACATCACTGAGTGTATGGATGTCAAAGATCTTGTGCTCCCCACCTTCCATTTAAGGATGCCCCACAGATGCTCAATAGGGTTCTGGAGACATGTTTGGCCATTCCATCACCTTTACCCTCAGCTTCTTTAGCAAGGCAGTGGTCGTCTTGGAGTTGTGTTTGGGGTCATTATCGTGTTGGAATACTGCCCTGCGGCCTAGTCTCAGAGGGGAGGGGATCATGCTCTGCTTCAGTCTGTCACAGTACATGTTGGCGTTCATGGTTCCCTCAATTAACTGTAGCTCCCCAGTGCAGGCAGCACTCATGCAGTCCCAGACCATGACACTCCCACCACCATGCTTGACTGTAGACAAGACACACTTGTCTTTGTACTCCTCACCTGGTTGCCGACACAGATGCTTGACACCATCTGAACCAAATAAGTTTATCTTGGTCTCATCAGACCACAGGACATGGTTCCAGTAATCCATGTCCTTAGTCTGCTTGTCTTCAGCAAACTGTTTGTGGGCTTTTTTGTGCATCATCTTTAGAAGAGGCTTCCTTCTGGGAGGACAGCCATGCAGACCAATTTGATGAAGTATGCAGCGTATGGTCTGAGCTCTGACAGGCTGACCCCCCACCCCTTCAACCTCTGCAGCAATGCTGGCAGCACTCATACGTCTATTTCCCTGTATATGGCGTTGAACATTTGCACTCAAATTCTTTAGTCTACCATGGTGAGGCCTATTCTGAGTGGAACCTGTCCTGTGAAACCGCTGTATGGTCTTGCCCACTGTGATGCAGCTCAGTTTTAGGGTCTTGGCAATCTTCTTATAGCCTAGGCCATCTTTATGTAGAGCAACAATTCTTTTTTTTAGATCCTCAGAGAGTTCTTTGCCATTAGGTGCCATGTTGAACTTCTAGTGACCAGTATGAGAGAGTGTGAGAGGGATAACACCAAAATTAACAGACCTGCTCCCCATTCACACCTGAGACCTTGTAACACTAATGAGTCACTTGACACCGGGGAGGGAAAATGACTAATTGGGCCCAATTTGGACATTTCCACTTAGGGGTGTACTCACTTTTGTTGCCAACAGTTTAGACATTAATGGCTGTGTGTTGAGTTATTTTGAGGGGACAGCAAATTTACACTGTTATACAGGCTGTACACTCACTACTTTACATTGTAGCAAAGTGTCATTTCTTCAGTGTTGTCACATGAAAAAAGATATAATAAAATATTTACAAAAATGTGAGGGGTGTACTCACTTTTGTTGGATATATGTATGTATGTATGTATGTAAGCATGTATGTATATCCCATATATGTATGTATGAATGCATATCCCATGTGTGTATGTATGCATATCTTATGTATGTCCCATGTAAGTTGCTGTTATATGATATCTAATAATACAATGTCACCATGCATATTTTGCTATTATTTGTTGCTGGGATATATAATATTTTTTTTAATATATATTTAGTATTACTTGATCATGTGTCAATCTCTTTATGCTACTAGACACCTGCCAGCTCTTTATATTTATTCACTATGCTTTCAAAATATAGTAATTTCCCGCATTACTCTAAGCTTTTTTCTATTTGTTAAATATGTATCCTATCGGCTAGATTACGAGTTTTGCGTTATGAGTGGCTCGGTGCTAACTTGCAAGTTATTTCCACCGCTCACCTCCCTATATCGCTGCTATTACAGGTTTGCAAAAACGCGGCTTTAGCAGGCAATATTGCAGCACTGAGCAAAATTTAGCTCTATACCACACTCAAATACCAGCGCTGCTTTGAGCTGGTTTTACGTGCTCGTGCACGATTTCCCCATAGACATCAATGGGGAGAGCCGGCTAAAAAAAGGCCTAACACCTGCAATAAAGGAGCGTAAAGCTCCGTAATGCAGCCCCATTGATTCCTATGGGGAAAGAAAACTTATGTTTACACCTAACACCCTAACATAAACCCTGAGTCTAAACACCCCTAATCTGCCACCCCCTACATCGTCGACACCAACATTACACTTATTAACCCCTAATCTGCCGCCCCGACATCGCCGCCACCTACCTATACTTATTAAACCCTAATCTGCCGCCCCTAACATCGCCGCCACCTACCTACACTTATTAACCCCTAATTGGCCGACCCCAATATTGTCGCTACCTACCTACACTTATTAACCCCTAATCTGTCGCCCCCACCGTCGCTGCCACTATACTAAAGTTATTAACCCCTAAACCTAACCCTAAGTCTAACCCTAACCCTAACATCCACTAACTTTAATATAATTAAATCTAAATAAAAATTACTATCATTATCTAACTAATTCCTATTTAAAACTAAATACTTACCTATAAAATAAACCCTAAGCTTGCTACAATATAACTAATAGTTACATTGTAGCTAGCTTAGGTTTTATTTTTATTTCACAGGCAAGTTTGTATTTATTTTAACTAGGTAGACTAGTTAGTAAATAGTTATTAACTATTTACTAGTTACCTAGTTAAAATAAATACAAATTTACCTGTAAAATAAAACCTAACCTGTCTTACACTAACATCTACCCTTACACTACAATTAAATCAAATACATTAATTAAATACAATTAACTAAATTACAAAAAAAAACCCACTAAATTACACAAAATAAAAAAGAAATTATCAAATATTTAAACTAATTACACGTAATCTAATAGCGCTATCAAAATAAAAAGCCCCCCCCCAATAAAAAAACCCCCTAGCCTAAACTAAACTGCCAATAGCCCTTAAAAGGGTCTTTAGCGGGGCATTGCCCCAAATAAATCAGCTCTTTACAAGCTATTCTCTACATTAAACTTGGCAATTCTTTTAAAAGATTATATTAAACAGATATTTTAAAGAAGACAGTAGAACCACTCCAACAGTACTTAAAAATCATTGCAAACATAATTATAAAAATAACCATAATTATAATCACAAAAATAAACTCCATTCCATTTCTCTATTCATGCCCTTTGGGTACATTGCATCTTGATTATAGATCCAGTATGCTTCACGTTTTGTTTTTTTTTAAATAAAATTCTCTATATTCTCCTCGCCTCATAGCAGCAACATGTTCAATTATGAAAACGTAGTTGTGATACAAAATGACCAGCAGAAATTAAGTGATGGCCTCTTGAACCTTCCTCCTTATGAATGATTTATGCTGGATCAGTCTATCTCTTACTATCTGTGTCGTCTCGTCAACATATATCAACCCACATGGGCATTTAAGTAAATATACCACATATAAAGTGGAAACCAGAGATCTCAAATGTATGCCCTTTTTGTGGATGAACAAAAAAAGACCCTTTGATTATACTATTACAGCTAGAGCATGATAAACATGGATAACAACCATTTCTTTCAGATGTAATATAACTAGTACTGTCCCTTTTACAGGTAATCACATTAGCTCTTACCAATTTATCCTTAATACTACGAGATCTAGTATAAATTCTTGAAAACCTCATGATGACAATATAAACCAATATTTCTTTATAATTCCAACAATCTTAGCACTTAGTTCATCATACTATGATACAAAGGGAAATATAAGTATTCTTTCATAATCTCGCCAGCCCAGAGAGCTTTCAATTATCGAGCCCTATGTATTATTTAAATATTTAGAAATAGTGGCATTATGGGTAAAGTGGGCATCTGTGTATTTTTGGTTATTTTTTTAGATACTTTTTTATCAGTGTAAAAGTGCTTATTAGTATTATTATTATTATTATTAGCTTTAAAGGGACAGTCTACACCAGAATTTTTATTGTTTTAAAAGAAAGATAATCCCTTTATTACCCATTCCCCAGTTTTGCATAACCAACACAGCTATATTAATATACTTTTAACCTCTGTGATTATCTGGTATCTAAGCCTCTGCAAACTGCCCCTTTATTTCAGTTCTTTTTAGGCAACTTTGTATTTATTTTAACCAGGTACAATAGCTATTAAATAGTTAATAACTATTTAATAGCTACCTAGTTAAAATAAGTAAAAAATTACCTGTAAAATAAATCCTAACCTAAGTTACAAATACACCTGACACTACACTATCATTAAATAAATTAAATAAATTACCTACAATTAGCTAAACTAAAATACAATTAAATAAACTAATCTATAATACAAAAAAACAAACAAACACTAAATTACAGAAAATAAAAAAATATTACAAGAAGTTTAAACTAATTACACCTAATCTAAGCCCCCTAATAAAATAAAAAAGCCCCCCAAAATAATAAAATGCCCTACCATATTCTAAATTACAAAAGTAATCAGCTCTTTTACCAGCCCTTAAAAGGGCTTTTTGCGGGGGCATTGCCCCAAAGTAATCAGCTCTTTTACCTGTAAAAAAAAATACAACCCCCCCAACATTACAACCCACCACCCACATACCCCTACTCTAACCCACCCAAACCCCCCTTAAAAAACCTAACGCTAACCCCCTGAAGATCTCCCTACCTTGAGTCGTCTTCACCCAACCGGGCCGAAATGTTCATCCAAGGGGCGCAGAGGAGGTCCTTCATCCGGTAGAAGTCTTCATCCAGGTGGCGTCTTCAATCTTCATCCATCCGGAGTGGAGCGGAGCCATCTTCCAAGGAGCCGAAGCGGAGCCATCCTCTTCATCCAGAGTCTTCTAACACAATGACGGTACCTTTAAGTGACGTCATCCAAGATGGCGTCCCTTCAATTCCGATTGGCTGATAGGATTCTATCAGCCAATCGGAATTAAGGTAGGAAAAATCTGATTGGCTGATTCAATCAGCCAATCAGATTGAAGTTCAATCCGATTGGCTGATCCAATTAGCCAATCGTATAGAGCTCGCATTCTATTGGCTGATTGGAACAGTGTGTAATGTGTACATTAAACTTCACGTTTGACGGGGCGGAGCCAACAGCCAGGGAGAGCAGTCGCATATGCCCTGTGCTCCAGCTATGGATTACATACAAAATGCCAAAAAGCCAAACTACTTTATTTATTTAATAGATTTCCTCTTTATTCATGAATAGAGAGAAGGGGGTAAAAACTTTGATTTACTTTGTGGGACCAAATACCTCCTATACTCTTCGTTTGAGGGCACTGATTTCTGGGGCCTTGGCGATACCCACGCGGACAGCTGCCGGTGGCTAGCCGGGTTCTGGCTACATGCTCTTCAATTTACAGAAAGGCTGGGGTTTTATTGAGCTTTTGAAGCTAGCTTCAGGTGACTGAGGAGTTGTAACCCATAACATTGATCAATACTGCACCTCTATAAGCCTTGGCTACGCTATCGCTGCAACATGGAGGACTCTCACAATACTGCATGCCCACCGAGCTCATGGAAGTTAATCGCGTCCCTTCTGACAGAGATGTCTACTCGCCTTGATCATCATCATGCGAGCTGTATAGCTATTCTGCGGTCTGCAGCTCATCCACCACTCAGACCATTGAAACCGACCTAGCTAACAGCCCATCAGGCACTTTGTGGCCCGGGCAAACACAACAGAGAGACCGTAGGCGCATTGAGGCCTCAAGGAGAAATTTATGGTCAGGAGTTGGAGCGTATTCTGCAACACACGCAGTGAACACCCGGACAGAGCCGCAGAAGTTCTGGGAGACTGCATTGACGCAGACATCACTTTTCCTGCTTTGAAACCGAGAGTCTGCAGAAATGATATCTCTGAGATTGAGGCAAAGAACTGTAATGCCGATCTACACGGAGCTTGCTGGATGGCTGGGAAGCCCTTTTGACCCAGGTGGATAGTTTTGCCTCAGCTCTTCCTGTTTGCTTATATGGAGCGTACAAGGGACACTAACATAGTGTCACTAGCTGGTGTCTCACATGTTAGACTGGACTGAACTATGGTATTATGGCGACCAGAATAGATCGTAATAAGTTTGCATTAAGTTTGCTATATGCAGTTTTATGCTACATGCTATATTACATGCTATTGTTTATTGCTTGACTATATATGCTGTCTCTGAAGGGTTTTTATAGTATACTCAGTCAGTTTATTAACAGAAGTTAGATTAGCTATATAAACTGCTGTTTTACAGTTCTGTGGCAGACACCTATACACCCTATTTCATTTAGAGCTATGTTGCAGCAATAGCCTTGGTGGACACAGAAGCAATTATTCCAGCACCTTATAGCTGATATAAGTGCATCACTCCTGTGCAGTTAAATCCGGGGAAGACCCCTGTCAGGACAGATTGCTCTCTATTACACACTTATATATGGTTAAGTTATATTTTATAGCACTGTCTAAGTTATGTTTCTCCCTCTATTGCCTTTCCTTCTCCCCCTCAAGGTATGCTATTTAGGTATCCCATATTTAATAACCATGATGTTCACAAGCTACTGAATAGATATGGTGTGGTATAATGTTTTTTATACCTGCATACTACCTTAAACTGGGTTTACAATTTAGACATAGTTATATATCCCATGGTAATATGTTTTGTATGTAAGCTTGTCTAATTGTATTGTTCATGTTGTTTTACATGTCTATTTAAATTTATATGTTCAAACTGATTATTTAGGTCCCATAATAATATATATGTAGGACATATGTTATCAGATATAGGGATTAGGCAGCAATTAACACTCCAAGGTTGCTGTGAATTTGAAACCCCTTTTTTTATATACTCTTTTGCTTTAAGAAGTGGATAGTTCACTATAGAACCCATATCATACTTGAATCATTACTATGTAAACTCTAATACTCTGTTTTTACGACACTACTGTTCACGAGCTTACAGGATACCCCCCCCAATAGAGTTATTGCCACATGCTTAGGCCTACCAGACTTGACCATATATAGAGAGCTCAGGACAGATTTTAAACATCCTAGTGATATATGGTCCAGACCTCTTGTTGTGCCACGCCATGTCTTATAGTAGCTGGGTATTGATTCCCTCTACCTACGACGACAAAACACCTTCGCTTTATTTACTCTATTTATCAATCTGTAACTTAGTTAGTCTGACAGTAGCCTAGGGAAAAGGTAACAAACATCTAAGCAGAGATTTACAGATCTTGTTGAGTGTGCTAATGCTTAACAGAATTATCCATCCTAAAGTGTAATTTAAGAAAACCTTCACAACTCTGTGTTAGACACAGCCTTAGGATATTATTTATTATGATAGGAGTTAGCCGTTAAGCTTTTGGGTCCCTAATTGGCTAAGCTATACATTATTGGGGTGATATTCTTGTGCATGACTTATTGCTTGATAATGTCTATATCGCCCACTTTATGATATAGCAGTTATGTTTTTCTGTAGAGATCTGAGCTAATTACGCCTTGCGCCATCTATTTACCTCTTAACTAGTACCCACAATTATAATGAAGCTCCTCTACCCCTCCCAGATCAGTACTCAGAATAAGATATGGTTATATTTACCCAATAAGTATAACTAAGAGCCCCCAGTATATATGTAGTAGCCCATTACCCTCATATGTTCCTTTAAAAATTTAGTTCACTAACCCAACTGATCACTCACAGAACTTTTCATAGAGTTCTTAAATGGGATTCGAATAAGTTAGATTATACAATCACACTACACGAGTGGTTCTTATGTTTTATTGCCTGTAATCTTAGCCGGGGATTATTATTGATTAGCTTCTATAGTGTTCAAGGTGTGATGTATAAGGTGCATAGACATGAGCGTATACTCTTTTTGACAGCTGAAATACAATTTCCTATTTTTTTTTTTACCATACATGGCTAAAAACCTTGCTAAAATAGAAGCTAGGTAAGGTATCTCCCCTCACCCTTTCCCCCTCTGTATATCAGGCAGTGGCGGATCCAGAGCCTGGTCTCGGGAGGGGCACTTCCAGATTTTTTTGTCCCCCCACCCTAAGTTTTAGGCTGTTTTTCGGCCATAATATTTTTTGGTCATGGTGTAATTTGAATATATATATATATATATATATATATATATATATAAACACACAACCCCTCTCCCTCACACACACACAGCCCCTCTCCCTCACACACACACAGCCCCTCTCCCACACACACACAGCCCCTCTCCCACACACACACAGCCCCTCTCCCACACACACAGCCCCTCTCCCCCCACACACAGCCCCTCTCCCCCCACACACAGCCCCTCTCCCCCCACACACAGCCCCTCTCCCCCCACACACAGCCCCTCTCCCCCCACACACAGCCCCTCTCCCCCCACACACACACACACATACATACATATATACACTCATACACAAAATTCCCCATGAATACCCCTAACAGCTATTTTGCAAAAATACTTCCACATGACTGGCTTGGTTCCCAACATACAGATTTAAATCATTTTGAGTAAGGGGCTTACTTGCATATACACAACCAGATTCCACCTCTCAAAAAGATAAAAAATTTAAATTTCCACAAAACATGTTAGGGTCTAAAGATAATTTACACCCAACAAAGATTTTTTTTTTTTTTTTTTACATATAAAACACATTTAATAAGAGATTTTGATTCTTTATAGTAAGACACACCCCTTCCTGGAAATCCAAACAGTTCCAACAAATGTAAACTAAAATTGTGACATCAACTTGTTTTACAGACAGATAAGCTGCCCTAAAAAAATAAAAATAAAGAACATTTTATGGTGCAATTGGGTTTTCAAAGTTTTCCATAAAACTGAGCAATTTAAACAGTCCTGAAACTGAAGCTTGTGCTCTTTAATATTTACATATAAAATGGCATCTTATAAACGAAATAGACAATAACTACAATAAACATGCTATCAGAAGATGACAGCAACAGAATTAGATGTTATGTTAGACAACAGGAAACTATAATCCCAAATCCCAACCCAGTTCTACTGAAATAAAATAAGCACTGCCACAGTGCCACATGAACAGTTTATCTGGGGGACTGTGAATGCCTAGTATGCATTTATCAGCACCGAGTCAATGGCCATGCATTTATTGTGTGAAAAAGACAAAGACTATTTAAAACAACTGTTACTGCCCAAAATAACAGATGCTTTGCAAGCACGGATTTCATGGCTGCTACTAGGAGATTTCCTGCTGGGGTAGGTAGTCAGGCTTAAAAGAAAATTAGTCACTTTTTTACACAAAACATCGATCATGCAATTTGAGGAGGGGGCTGATGTGCGTGGTGCCGGTGATATAGTGTAAAAGAGTCTAAGACCGTGGACTTGATAGTAAGACCGTGACGACTCACTGGAAAAGCAATGTTTAGTTCCTACCTGGCTGGTATGCATGTCATGCATACCAGCCAGGTAGGAACTAAACATTGCTTTTCCAGTGAGTCGTCACGGTCTTACTATCAAGTCCACGGTCTTAGACTCTTTTACACTATATCACCGGCACCACGCTCATCAACCCCCTCCTCATCAGTCCTCCCGCCTGGCCACCCCTGCCCTGCTGGCCCCCTCCCTCCTCACCAGTCCTCTCCGCTCCGGCCTCCAGTCAGTGACTGTCAACTCCTGTGCAATCTGCGACGATCCCACTCACACTGTCTGCTCTGCTGCAATCATGCGTCCTCATGTGTGCGATCCTCACTGCCCTGGGAGGGAGATCACGTGCGCATGTGCGTGTCTCCCTCCATCAATGTGCGGCAAGTCGGCAACAGTCTGGGACAGGAAGGCGGGCGGCGGAAGTAACAGAAACGTCACGTGACCTCGGCAAAAAAACGGGTCACGTGACCGCATAACAAAAAAAAGTTTTTTAAATTTACAGGAAAAAAATAAATAAAATAAAAATATGCAGTTGTGACACTTTGCCGTTCCCCCAAAACTGCCGCCCTACTAGAACTGCAGGAAGCCCTCTCTCACTATATTCTCGGGGGGGGGGCAATTGCCCCGTTGCCCCCCCCCTGGATCCGCCACTGATATCAGGGTGGGTCATACCCAATATCCCTTTCCCATCTGTGTCCAGTGGAGACAAAAAACCCAGAGGGGAGATACAAATTACACCCCTTACTCGTAGTGGTTATAACATAAATGCCATAGGTTTGTAAAATGAGCCTCATATTGGGGACCAAAACGTTGATATTTTCCATATATCCTTATTTCCATATTAATATAGTTATGATCTCAATTCAATATCATTTTGAAGTTTTAACTCAGCTGATATAGGTGGGCTGTTTGGGCCCACTGTTCTTCCAAATTAATTTAACTGCTCCCTGGCTTTATCTTCGTTCCACCTCATCTCCCTTACAATAGTTATGAACAAAATTTTAGGCAGACCTAAGTTTCCCTAGGTTATTGGTCAGCTTAGATATTCGTGTTTATTCACTTACTAGCGGGTTTATAATTAATGTAAAATGTATAGGGTTTCCCCCCTGAGTCAAATTCAATTTACTCTGCGTACAAGGAGAATTATATAATTACTGTATAGTAAACTTAATTCTCATCCTAACTGAATTGGGGCCATCCATTACAAATCATACTTAACTGCCATATAGTTTAGTGCTGCACGCCATGCATTATTTTATGATAACTAATTGACCTAGTCAATTAACAATTTTATGGTCTTCCGCCCCCATTGCTGTTGACCATTGCTATTTACACTGTTCTTCTTGTTGTTTTCAATATATAACTCAAATACTTAATAATATTGTTACATAAAAAATTATTTATATAGCGGTGCTTACCCGCTGATACTTCCCCAACTTCCCCCTTGCTCTATACTTTGTTCTTGGTATCAAGACCCTTTAATAATAAGAAGCATTTAATTATTTGACGAACTAGATATTTAACTTCTTAAGAAGTTCATAATAATTTGGGTCCTCTTAGTAGCTACAGTGCTCATTCAGAATGTGTTTTAGCACAATGGCCTGGAATAATAGCTTCATTATGAATTAAAAAACATAAAAGGAGGTTTTCAATTTTATTTTGACACTTATAATATGTTTCCTTTCGTTGTCATATTGTTGTTGAGACATTCATTGCTATGTACTGTAATATTTACATGTCATATTTTTATGTTGTCACTATAAAAAACCCTCAATAAAAAAATTATTTAAAAAAAAAATAAAAAAAATTCACGTTTGTTAAAAAGACCAGTGAGTGCATTTCATTGCTTACAAATATTGTTTTTCTGTCTGCACCCTGGCAGTTGGAGTTGAAGTGAGAGTGCTCTTCATTTGCTATCATATATATATATATATATATATATATATATATATATATATATTTATCTACTATAGGTATATACTGATATATTTATATATCTACTATAGGTATATACTGATATATTTATATATCTACTATAGGTATATACTGATATATTTATATATCTACTATAGGTATAGTTATATACTGATATATATATATAGAGGAATACATATTTAAAATTACACAGAATATTTCCCCCTATGTGAAGAACATTGGAATGTAAAATATTTACAGTACATACACAGTAAAATACATTATTTTGTATTATTTATATATATATATTGGGTTACATAAAGATGATAAGAAGAAAAGCATACTCACACCAAGAAAGAATAATCTAAAGCAACATACTATTGGCAAAACAGAATCCCAGAAAAATAAGTTACTGCTTACATATGCACTGTATTTTGAATCTATAAAAACCTAGATTCATAAAAACAATCAGAAGAAAAAAAAGCATGAGAACAATTTATTTAACCTGTTTTTCCATTCTTATTTCCCCTTCCCAAAATGATCCTCTTTAATACTGCCCTTCCTTCTCCCTCCGGAAAAGAAGATGGGAAAGAAAAGGAAGAAAAAACAAACACCTCTATACATCATTGATCTTCTTTTAGAATAGCACCTGGTACATATAATGAATTATAAAACATTAAACTGAATCAAAACCATTTTTCAACATTTTAGGTATTTGAGTGGAAAGAGCTCCAACATATAAATCCATATGTCTGTATGCGTATATATGTGTATATGTGTGTATATATGTGTATATGTGTGTATATATGTGTATATGTGTGTATATATGTGTATATGTGTGTATATATATATGTGTATATGTGTGTATATATGTGTATATGTGTGTATATATTTGTGTATATGTGTATATGTGTGTATATGTGTGTGTGTGTGTGTGTATATGTGTGTATATGTGTGTATATGTGTGTATATGTGTGTATATGTGTGTATATATGTGTATATATGTGTATATGTGTGTGTGTATATATGTGTATATATGTGTATATATGTGTATATGTGTGTATATGTGTGTATTTGTGTGTATACATGTGTATATGTGTGTATATGTGTGTATATGTGTGTATATGTGTGTATATGTGTGTATATATGTGTATATATGTGTATATGTGTGTGTATATATGTGTATATGTGTGTATATGTGTGTATATATCTGTATATATGTGTATATGTGTGTATATATGTGTATATGTGTGTATATGTGTGTATATAGGTGTATATGTGTGTATATATGTGTATATGTGTGTATATGTGTTTATATATGTGTATATGTGTGTATATGTGTGTATATATGTGTATATGTGTGTATATATGTGTATATGTGTGTATATATGTGTGTATATGTGTTTATATATGTGTATAAGTGTGTATATGTGTGTATATGTGTGTATATATGTGTATATATGTGTATATGTGTGGATATGTGTGTATATGTGTGTATATGTGTGTATATGTGTGTATATGTGTGTATATGTATGTATGTATATGTGTGTATATGTGTGTATATATGTG